>NW_004567105.1:48817588-48828426 GCF_000260355.1 Condylura cristata
AGATCGACGAAGTACACTGCTGAGGGGAGCAGCGGGCGGGTCAGGAGAGGTCTGCCGCGCCATGTGGGTCACCTCCTGGGCGGGCGGGGATCGAACTCATGCTGAAGTGGCTTTAGCCTCTTAGTGCTGTGCTTTAACCCGCTGCACCACCAGGGAGAGCCCGGAAGATTATTTTAATATGCATAGATTATTTATCTATGCATACAGAGCTGGGATACAGGGGCAGTGAGAGGATTCACCAGAGACAGAGTGGGAGCAGAAAAGGCAATTGACCATGTGCACTGCTGAGGGGAGCAGCTGGCAAAACTGGAGTGATCTGCTGTGGCATATGGGTCACCTTAGGAGTGGGGATTGAACTCCCACGTGGGAGGTTGCAGCCAGCTTCGTGATGCTGCACTTTAATAACCACTGCCCCACCAGGGAGGGCCCGGAGGAGGAAGATCTTTACCATTAATCTCCCATTTGATAGCTTCCATCAATACCATAAAGCTACTACTAATGTAAACAACCATTTTAAAAATACTGATTTAATGTATACAGAAAAACATCTTTAGAAAATGTTGCTATTTTCATTAATCTGAAATGTACAATCAATCAATGCAAAAGCAGCAAGTTTGCTATGCAAATACAGCCTCAAGGTAAGTCCTCCAGGGACTCACTACCTAAAACAAACTCCTATTCTGAATTTCCCTTATTTAGAAAATTTGGAGCTGTCACCAAAATATACAGTTTTGTTTGTTCACTTACTTATTTAAATCACTATGGTGGTAGATTTATAAAATATAGATCCATCAGACTTTCTGAATCAGAGTCTCTCGGGATAAAACTCAGGCATATGTATTTTTAACAATCTTCCCATAGGGTAGTTTATGGAGCTGCTCTAAGTCACAGGTGTCAGGAGGGAGGCTGAATTAAACTAAAAAAGTGTGGGAGACCAGGTAGGATTTGAGAGATGAGGACAGAGTGAACCATGCAAGAACATGTGGTGGGATAAAGGACAGCCACCAGAGATGCTCATGTCCTAATCTCTTGAACCTGTGATTTAGTTATGAGGCAAAAAGACTTTGCAGATGTGATTCATGAGGCATCTTGAGACGAGGGGATTATTCTGGATTATCTAGATATGTCCTAAATGTAATTACAAATATCCTTATAAGAGAGGCAAGGAAATGAGGAAGAAGACCATGTCACCAAAGGCTTGGAAAGAAAAGTTGATGTAGCTCAAGGAACTAGAAATCAAGGAATTGCAAGCAGCTTCCAAAAACTAGAAAGGACTACAAAAAATGATTTTTCTTTAGAGCCTCCAGAAAATCTGATTTTTTTGTCAACTTGATTTTAGACCCATAAGACTCAAAATCATAAGAGAAGAAGTTTGTGTTTTAAGCAACTGTTTGTGGTATTTGTCATAGCAGTCAAAGAAAATCAATACACAGGACTTAAAAGCCAAAATAAAACTGAAATATGTAGATATGAAAGCAAATTGACAGGATATACAAGGTAAAAAAGAGAGAGGGAAGAAAAGAAAGAATGAGTCTAGATTTCTAAACATGCAAAAATGTGGCTGACACCCATAAAAGGAGCAGATGAGGAGTAGAATGAATTCTTTGGGCTCTTGTTCATGGAATGTACAGATAAAGATAGGTAGCAGGTGGTTGGATATACAGATCTAAAGTTTTGTTTCTATGATTTGCAAAATGGACAGAATGACATATCCCTTGCCTGGTGGTTTTGAGGACTAGGGAAGATAGTATATGTAAAGCCTGGTGTGTGTAGGAACTCAATAAATGTTAGAGGAAACAGCTTTGTGATCTGGAATTTGTTTCCCAGGTGGGGCTTGCCTTGAGACTCTGCCTCTGATCCCCATCCCCCCCCCCCCATCAGTCTTTTTGACAGAACGCAGAATCTAAGTGGAGCAGCTAAGGTTTAAGTGGACCGAAGATTCAGTGCCTGGTGAAAAGTGCCTCTATTGACCACAGAGAAGACATGGGCTAATGCAGATGGTCAATATTTTCTAATTGAGTAAAACCTCATTAATTGGGACAGAGACTAGACTGAAGCTTATGTTTTCCTTTTTAAAAAGAGAATGAGTTTGGAGAGCCAATGAAGAGTTTACCAAGATTTCCAGAGGGAATATATAAACTACTTAGGAAAACATTGCTTTTAATCACTTTCAAATTCTTGAGTACACCATTTATGGTCCAACCAATTCTTAAATTGTGAATGATTTTTAATTCTTTATTTTAAAAAAGCACTGAGACCAGGGATAATTTTATAGCTTGGTTCTATTACCTGGAAATAATGAAATGGTTTCCTTTAGAATGTTTCATCAATCTGACCTTCCATTAATTTTGATTGACTTTCCTCTAACGTCAGAATGACTCGATTTGATGGATTTCATTCCTCCAGGCCTGCTCCTCACCCCTCTCCTTGCCCTGTCAGGGAAAACCCAGCTGCATCTCAACAGTGTCCTCTCTCACATGTCCCCATCCAATCTAATGCCATATTTGACCGCCTCTACCCATAATTCTCTATATTCACCCTCAAAATTCTAGTCCTAGCTTCACCACTTACCTGGACTGCCACAAAATTTTTTGTCTGATTTTTGGAATCCTTCTGATGTCCTTACCAATTCACCTTCCATGAACTACTGCCAGAGAGACCTACCCAAAGTCAAGTGTAGCCTCTGGAGTCAAGTTGAAAGGGAGGTCATTAGCTGTAGAGCTAGACCTTATTCTTTTTTTTTTTTTTTTTTTAAAGATTTTATTTATTTTTGCATACAGAACTGGGATACAGGCCAGAGACTCAGGGGCAGTGAGAGGCTTTACCAGAGACAGAGTGGGGATCAGAACAGGCAGATCAATGAAGTACACTGCTGAGGGGAGCAGCGGGCGGGTCAGGAGAGGTCTGCCACACCATGTGGTCACCTCCGGGGCAGGCGGGAATCGAACTCATGAGGAAGCGGCTTTAGATTCTCAGTGCTGTGCTTTAACCTGCTGCGCCACCAGGGAGGGCCCTAGACCTTATTCTTAACTTCCCCAGCCTCCTTAGTTGGGTAACAGGTAACAATACTCATAGCCTCTGAAACTTAAGGTAGGGACTGGGCGAAAGTAAAGTACTTCCCTCAATGCCTGCAGATAGCAACAGCTGAGTATTAGGTGCAGTTACTATCACTCGGTGAGCTTGTTTTGCCCATCAGCCAACTCATCAGTTTAGTCTCACAGTCTAAAGCACAGATATAAAAGCATTTAAAATATGGGTAGGTGGACAATTTCTTGATTCTTCCTTTAAAGAAGCCAACACTATATTCCTTTCATACTCCTAAATAGATTCTTCCTTCAACTTAATTCTTTTTTAAAAAAGATTTATTTATGCATACAAGAATGGGTGTACAGGACGAGGGGTGAGGGTGGGGTGGGCAGTGGGGTGGAGGATTCGCCAGAAACAGAGTGAGGAGCAGAACGGGCAAATCTACTGACATATATTGCTGAGGGGAGCAGCAGGAGGGTCAGGAGAGGTCTGCTGCACCATTTGGGTCAGCTCCCTGGTGGAGGGTAGAACTCAAAACTCAGTGGCTGCAGAAGGTTTCACAGTGCTGTGCTTTAACCTGTTGTGCCATCAGGGAAGGCCCCTACAACTTATTGTTGACGACCTCCATTATTAAGAAAAAAAATATAAGCAAAAATTAACTATAAATAGAGGTGGATATTAAGTAGTCAGGGAAGAACTTTAATAAAATATGAAGAAAGAATTTTGAAGCTGAAATGTTTTATGACAATAAAACATAAACGAAAATTGACAAAGTCATGCTACTCTGAAAATCTTGTTGAGCCTATCTCTAAACACAAAAGTGTGTGTTTTCTATCCATTGATCCATTTTATCTCAGAGCTCAAATATGTTCCATGTTGGATTAATCAAAAACAAAATCTCTCACAACTGTATTTTGTAGGAAAAGCTCATTAACTCAATGTTGGGGGGCTTTTTTTTTTTTAAAGTAATGAAAAGAATAGTTTAAAATGAAATGCCTTTTTACTACTTCTAAAAGACTCAGGGTTGGAGTAAGGACTTTAAGAGGTTCTCAAGTCTGGAGGGATTACGATGGCTACTTCCCACCTAACTTCCATTTAAAACTAAAAACATTCATGAAATAAGTGAAATGAAAGCCTCTCACAAATACTACATTGTTGACTTTCTTGCAATAGCATATACTTAATTCTTTCTCAAAAATATATCTTGGTGAAATTGATTTTTTTTTCTGCCTACCAGAGGTTTGCTTCAGCACTGTAAGAATCCACATAACTCAATGCAGTCTAGCTCAGAGAAGCCAAGTCCAGAGAGAAGCTGAAAACCTGGATTTCAATCCCAACTGAGTCACTTACTAGTTGTATGACTCTGGACCAATTCAATGTTCCTGGCTGTGGTTAAAATATGATGATATGGGAATTAGAACAAGCAAGCAGAAATACAGTCCCCTAAATCTAATAACCAAATTATAGCATGTAGTTATTACAATTAACCCACATTGTTTGTAAAGGATGCCTAAGTCAGACACTGTGGATTTCCTTGAGAGACAAGAACCCAAATAAGTGTTTTTGTTTGCTTGTTTGTTTTGTTTAGCATGTTGACTGGAAATATTTCTAAAATGCCACACATTTCAATTTAGCAGAATTTAAGTGAATGAGTTTTTGCTATTCAAATGTATGGAGAGGAAAAATGAAGAAAGAAAAGAAGAAAGTTTTATGTAATGCCTATTAAACAGAACACACAACATAGCAAGAAAACAAAAAATGTTTGCTGGAGTATGCTTGATGTATGCTGGGAAAAACAACTTTGCTGAGAGATCAAGGCTTTCAATACCTGTTATGATTGTTTTGTATATTTTTACTACATTGAAGTGATTGAAAGGGAAAAAAGGAAATCGCTGGCACCTAAACATCTGAGTATTATCCCCTAACTCTGGGGTAGCCAGTTACCCAAAAAACTGAGTCTACTGAACTCCAGCCTTGTGTTAGATGTTGAGTATAAAAGACCAACATGACTCCAAAGCAGCCCTGAGGGCATTTATTGGACAGTACCCATGCCTGTACTTTCGCATACTCATGAGAGTGAATTTGTTAGAAAATTTATTCACCATACTGAATTAGAAAGGAACATAATTCTCTCCCTTTTTTGCACTTACTAGTGAAAACTGTTCACAGCAAAAATTGCCCACTGCAAACAATAACAATGACCACAAAATCTAAAGCTCTAAAAGACATTGCTCTATGTAATTTATTTTAAAATGGACCTGTAGGCTCTCCCTGGTGGCGCATCGGGTTAAAGCACCTGCATTATGAAGATCTCAGAAGCCACAGCAGCACAAGTTTGATCCCCAGCCAGAGAGGTGACCTACATGGTGTGGCAGACCTCTCCTGACCCGCCCGCTGCTCCCCTCAGTGGTATATTTCAGTAGATCTGCCTGATCCGGTTCCCCATTCTGTCTCTGGTGAATCCTCTCATCCACCACACCTCTGGCATAGACCCCAGTTCTGTAAGCATAAATAAATAAATCTTAAAAAAAAAGAAAAAAACTTAAAACAGAAAGGACCTGTATTCTTCAAAAATGTCACTGTCATGAAAGAAAAAGGGAAGCTGAAGAGTTGATCAAAATTCAAGGAAACGTGGTACCAAACTGTAACATGCAGTCTCAGTCTGAATGCTGTACTGGAGGAAAAAAATGCAATAAAGAGCCTCACTGGATCATTTGGCAAAATTGGAACATGGATAGTAGATTAAATAAAAGCATTGATTAATGTTTAATTTCCTGAACCAGGTAATATAATTAATTATATAAGAAGATGTCCCTATTCTTAGGAAATTCACACTGAACATGTTGAAGGGTGAAGCAGCATGATGAATGCAACTTAACTACAATTGATATGGGCAAAATTGATAGATATGGCAAAGTAAATGGGGCCAAACATTAACAATCAGTGCATCAAGGTAAAGTATGTGTGGAGTATTTTCGTGCTATCTTTTTGATTCTTTTTCCTGACAGTTAATTATTTCCCAATGACGTTTGAAAACTTTGTAAATCTAAAGTGTAGGATCCCTATTAGCACAAAGGTAGGGGGGTGAGAATTCCATGCACATCCACTCTGCAGCTGGGTATCATTAAGTATGATGTCCTGTTGTGACCAGATATTAAAAGTTTGATCGGCCATGGTGAATAGCTATGGACTGGGGCAATAAAATGAAACATTCTCCAAGCCTTGGATTTTATTATCATTCCTCTGAGAATGTATATTTGGTCAGATTTTCTTTATTTTGGCTCCAGGTCACCTGCAATTTCAAAATGTGTTTTAAAATCAATTCATCTCTTAGGGCATCCAAATATTGAAAATGTCATTAAAATGTGAAGTAGAACTGAACATATTCTTGTCTTGAAATTCTTCCAGTCCATTCCCATTTTCAGTCGCCATTGAGGAATTTTTATCATGAGTTTTTTCTACTGATAGCTCCAATGTAACTTTGCCCTGATTAAAGTTTTTTCTTTAAGAGTGATTTATGTGCTAACTTGCACACATCTCAGGAGGTAAGGGATTCAAAGAGCAGTTATGACTTGGGATTTAGGGAGAAATTATTTTATGTAGACTCAGTTATAAATGGGGAAAATAATTCTTACCTCAGAGGGGATGATGTAAGAGATAATTATCATTTGTAAAATGCCTCAAGGTCTTGAAATGAAAGGGGCCATTTTGGTACATCAGACTGTCATTTTTATTAGGGGCTTTCTTACATTTCTCTTATAGTACGTAGAGCAAGGCCATTTAAATGAACCATATCTTCAGAAGTCTGTGAAGGTGGTTGCCTTACTTCATAGATTACACAACCTTACTTACTTGCCCTTGGCCACAAGTAGAGTCCTATCAATGGAATAAAGAATCAATCTGAAGAGTCAGAATCACTGACTAACTAAATGAATCATTTTATTTTCAAGTTATTATTTTAATTTTATTATAAAAACTACACTTTTCCTAGAACATTTAATAATAAGGGTACAGCCAAATAAATTGATTCCACTGTCTTAGTTTGCTGGGGCTGCAATGACAAAATGCCACTGCCTGGGTGGTTAAGTAACAATGAAAATTTACTTCTCACAGGCCCAGAGACTAGAAGTCTGAGACCAGGTATAGCTGGGTTCTGGTGAGGATCCTCTCTGGACTGCAAACTCAAGTGTTTTCTTCTCTTTGTTTTCTCCATAGTGGGAATTAAGCAAGTGAGCTCTGTGCCTCTTCTTATAAGGTCAGTATGTCCATTCATGAGGGTGCCATCCTGACCATCTGATTTTCTCCCAAAGACTCCGTCTCTGAATTTCATCCCACTGAGGGTTAGGATTTAGGGGCAACACATTCCATAAAATCTACTAATATTATTGAGTACCTATCATGTGTTAGGAGCTGAGAGAGAATGTGGAGATACAGAACAAATGGTGGTCTCATGAAGCACATTTCCAGTGAAGGAAATGTCATATAAAGTTCATTCCATGAAAAGTTTGACAACAGACATACAAAAAGTAGGATGAGACCTGAGATTATAAAAATGAAGTCTAAGTTGATTTCCAATAGATTTTTCTAGTTCCAGTTGTAATAAATTTGATCATAGCTTTCCTCATAGGTAAGATATTTTAATAATACACATTTGTCAGGAATAGGGTATAGAGGAACACAGGAAGTGTCTGTTCTCCTTTGATCAGAATGCTTCTTATTATTTCAGTCTTAATATTGTTGAGGATATGATGCAATGGAACATTATAGTTATAGGAAATATAAATGTGGAATAGAATTGGTTCTTATAAACTTGATGGCTCAAAATTTTAAGAAGTATAAAATAAGTAATATTACATTAATGAATTCAGAGACAAAATATTTATAAAGCTCATTGAAATTTCTGAGAGAACATGTAGTCATCACTTTGTGAATGCTTTCAATCTGTACAGAGTAGGGACTCAATAAATGATACCTACTACTATATTATATTTATTGGGCTCATATTGTGCTAAAGACTTATTACCATTATGTGCAACTTACTTCACATAATGTGGAGAAGTAAGAATCTGTATAAGAAATAAGAAAACTGGGAATTTCAGTTCTGTGAAATTCTCTGTGAAAATGATTGATCTCACAGAGACCCAGGAAATGGTCCACTAGACCTAGAGTAAGAACAGGACTTTATTACTTCACAGAAACTTGAATAGTGGAAGATTTCTCCAAAGCAGTTCTCAAAGTATAGCTTTGTGATCATCAGCAAACAGTATCAAATAGAAATTTGTTAGAAATGTAAAATCTTGGCCCTCCCTGGTGGCGCAGCGGGTTAAAGCACAGCACTGAGAAGCTAAAAGCACTTCCGCATGAGTTCGATTCCCGCCCGCCCCGGAGGTGACCACATGACGCGGCAGACCTCTCCTGACCTGCCCGCTGCTCCTCTCAGCAGTGTACTTCATCCCTCTGCCTGTTCTGCTCCCCACTCTGTCTCTGGTGAGGCCTCTCACTGCCCCTGAGCCTCTGGCCTGTACCCCAGTATGAACAAATAAATAAATCTTTAAAAAAAAAAAAAAGAAATGTAAAATCTTGATTCCCCCCCCCCCCCCCATTACCCCACTGGATCAGAAACAGAGATGGTAGGACTAGCAACTGTGTCTAACTAGGCCTCCTGGGTGACTAATGCAGGCTCAAGTTTGGGACTCTTTGGAAATGAAGGCAGCTCCCTGACCTGGTTATGTCTGGGCAGCCACAGTGTTTGAATACCTGGACCATGGGTATTCAACACTTATACTGCTCAGTTACAACTCTCCTTTGGCTTTTGCTTCCTTAGCTAACATTTTTTTCTACTTGTTCTGTATAGCAGTTCAAAAGGATAATCTGATTGATGTAATGTAACCATCATTCCTAACAGACAAGGCTGTAGAATTAGGCCAGTTCTTAGGCCACTAGCTGACCTATAAAGAGGCTGACCTTTGGGTCCATGCCCACCCCTGTTCCAATTAGTATGGCCAGTAAACTGGGGCTACAGGGAATTTGCAGGGCACTGATGCTTAGGAAATAGCCTGGCATCATTTCCTGCAGTAAGTTATGGTATGAAAGGCTCACTTTAAAAGTCATTATTGGTACTTGCTTTTTTCACGTAAAAATAGCCAGTGATCTAGCACAGATATGACCCCTTCTGATACAGGTTCAAACCTGAGTTGGTTTGTACTGAAATAACTGTGAAACTGTTACAACCAAATCTTTTAAAAAATCCTTGTATCTGGGCCCTCCCTGGCAGTGCAGCGGGTTAAAACACAGCCCTGCAAGTGAGCCACAGCCCCTTCAGTATGAGTTCAATCCCTGGTCCCAGAGGTGACCCACATGGGTGGCAGACCTCTCCTGTCTGGCCCACTGCTCCCCTCAGCCTGTTCTGCTCCCCACTCTGTCTCTAGTGAAGCCTCTCACCACTCCTGCTCCTCTGGCCTGTATCCCAGTTCTGTATGCATAAATAAATAAATCTTCTAAAAAAAAATCCATGTATCTAAATACCCAGAGAGTGCTGGGCAATCGCTGCATCTATTACTGTCTCAAATAAACATGTAATGGTAGGTCCTGAGGTAAGGATCAGCACCCAAAATATTTCTTGGCACATAGTGAGTGACTCAGAAATATCTGTTAAACAAATGAATGGATGGATCGATGAATGAGAAAAGGGAATACATTTATTTATAGGAAAAGGGTTTAAATCTCTGTCTCCTTAAGAAACAAAAAATGTACAAAGCAATTTTTTAACTCTTTTTTCCCTGGGTCCCAAATTTAAAACTTTTGATTCAACAATCTAGTAGCTAACTATAGGCAAAATAATCTTAATATAGAGAGACTATAATATATGTAATGTTTAAATATAACATATTTAAACTATAATAGATATATATCCATAATATATATGTAATGTTTAAAATGTTTTGTACAGCTTTCAAAGAAGCATTTACAACATTTGTTGCTGCTTTGCATGCTAGCTAAATGTTACATCCTAAATAACTCTTTATAAGAGTTTGGTTAAATAAATTACAGAACTGAAAAAAAATGAGATAGTCAGAGTTGTTTAATACCCTGAAATGAATTTACCCAGAAGCTTGTGACGGTCTTTGCTACTATTGCTTCATTTCACTAATCAAATAAATAGGCTTGCCATATTTGCAGGTAGCAATGAAATTGCTAGTCATATCGCCATATTTAAGAAGCAGCTTACACTTTATGTGAACTCTAAGCAGGCAAACAAATAGAAAATCAAGTTCATACATACAGAGGAAAAATACGTGGTTGTCCCAGAAAAGAGCGTGAAACAGGTAAAAGAGAACAAAAGACATAAATCTCTACGTATAAAATAAGTAGTTCATGGATGTGTAATGCACAGCGTGGTGACTATAGTTAACAACCCTGTATTTCATATTTGACAGTTGTTAAGAGTAGAAATTAGAAAACACCCATCACAAGGAAAACAGACTTTTAGCTATATGTGAGGTTGTTTGTTAACTAAACTTAGGACTTCACAGTATATTCAAATATGGAAACATGATTTACTCCTAAGCTGATATAATGTTATATAGTAATTATATATATATATATATATTTTTTTTTTAAATAAAGCTTAAATGTTTTCTAATATGGAAAAACCTCTGAGGTATATTTCTAAGACAAACAACAACAAAACAGAAACAGGGCCCTCCCCAGTGTGCAACAGGTTAGGACACAACACTGCAAGCTGGCCTGAACCGCTTCAATGTGAGTTCTATCCCCTGTCTGGAGGTGACCCATATGGTGCAACAGACCCC
>NW_004567105.1:48829586-48842295 GCF_000260355.1 Condylura cristata
GATCCATAAAACCTGTGTTTATGGAGTTCACTTAGGACATCCTTCTCCCCAACAGGCTTCATGGGCCAAGCCCTGTATTTGCAAAACCCACCACACTGTCCATAAGGAGGGAGCCCCTGTCCCAGCATTCCAAGAGCAAGATAGAGTTCCATCCACCCACCCCACCTTAGTCATGTTTACCACCAGAATCTATGGCTGTGGCTGGGGGAACAGAATGGACCGCATCTGTATTTCCTGCTCCTGCCTTACAGGAGAGAACTCACTTCCCCAACCCACAGGGAAAATGGAAAATGAGGACTGCTGGGAAGGAAGAGGACAGAGGAGACTCACAGAAAGTCCATGACACCAGTCATAAAAGACAAACATGAGACATTGTCTCCAAAAGATTTGGGTAAACAAAAAAATGAAGGTTTTGACTAAATATATTCAGTTTGTTGCAGCGTTACATTACTTTTTTCCTTCACCATGAAGATGCTTTTGATACAAGGCAGCAAGGGGCACTAAAACCTGCACCGGCCAAGGGCTCTATCCAAATAGTTTACCAGTCACAGAGTTCTTTACCTGTGTATACCCGCAAGTCTACTCTTTATTTTGTTCAGAAAACAAAATAAAGGGATTTATTTAACAAACCAGGGGAAAACAGTTACTGAAACCAAAAATAGCTACTTACCTCATCCGAAGCAGTGTTCAGTATTTTCAAGTCCTAAATACAACCGTTCCCAAGTGTCTTCCCACCACTGGGGACCTGTAGCACATGGTAGTGAGACTCTAGGCCGGGATCCAACTCACAAAGACAGCAGAAGACAAAACAGGAGACGCTGCTGAGATGCCCCAGTGCAGCATGAGACCAGCAATGCTCAAAACAGCAGCTGCAGGGGCCAAACCACCCGAAAAACTCACATAGCTTCACAAGGCACCTTGCTCCAGGTCTTGGCCTTCCCTGCCAGGGTGTACCAGCGGCAAAGTGGGACAGTTTCAGACCCTTGGCTACCTGCAAAGCTGATAAACTTTTCTACTCTGAGGTAGGCTACTTGTAGCCTCTCCAGTCCTTCAGAGACCCACGACAGCCTTCTGGAAGATCAGCACGGTGGGAGCAGAAACCTCTGACCTTGGACGGCCTGAAGATCCAAAAACACTGAAATCCTGGATGCTGAATCCGTGAATGTTCAATCTCAAATACTGAATGCTGGGGGTTGCTTCTGCAGTGTCTTATATTTCTTATCAGAGTCTCCACCACCGATATTTTGTCTGCATTTTCCCTGGGGCTATCTGTCCTCACAGCACCCCCTCCATGGGACACCAACTGTAACACTCTTTGGCTTCAGCCACCAGTTACACTTTGGCAAGTCGACTGGGAGGAGAGGAACAGGTATTCTGGTAATACCACACAGGAATTCTTGAAATGAAGGGACAATGTTGTCTGCTTTTCCTTCCAAGGCCTCGAACACTTCCACCAAGTCAGGATGGCAGCTCTGCCTCATCTCTGTGTGACTGAAATCTAAATGTGCCATTTGGATGCTACCTTTCAGTGGAAGGAGTTCACCATTGTTGTGGTAAGTTTTTATCAACGGTTTTGAAATCATAGCTTCAATACTGCTGAATTGGCTGGCCTTTTCTAAGAGTTGGAGTCAGCCACTCACAAAAGGAAAGCTGCAGTTTGACTGTCCAGGCTTTCAGTTGGTCACAATCTATTCCTTCTAGTGAGATAGCCAATTGGCCAGCCAATCAATGCAAAGTGGGCCACACTGGGTAGGAGCCCGAGAACCAGTTGTGAGGAAGACGGTCCCAGCCCTCTGGGGCTTGTTTCAGAAGGGAGGGCAGAGAGTAAACATTTATTTAAATATTGAATAAAATCAAACTGCAGAAACCTCTGTGATTTGTCCCTTGCTCATATCTTCCTGTTTACAATAGGTGTTTCCCCCCTCATTCTCTTCAAAGCAGATGCCTGGATTTTTTATTTCTTAGAACAGCCCTGTTCCCTTCCATCTCTGAGAACACACACTGATTCCTTTATAGAAAGAACTCTCCCTAAGCCCTCACAATTTTACTTCCTTCACCAGGTTAATCTGTCCTTTAGATTTCAGTTTAAACTACATTTCTTGAGGGATCCTTCCCTCAGATTTCCTGAGATTCCCTCAGGAGTCTTTGTAGGATATTTGATTACTGTATCCCAAGCTGATACTATGCTCCATGTAAGTAAAAAGCATGGCCTCTTGTATTTTCATGCCACACTATACATATTCCCTCCTCAGAGTCTTTGTGTTTTCTGTGCTTGGAAAACTTATCTTCCAGATAGCTACATGGTCCACTCTCACTTTTTTCATGTTTTTGCTCAGCTATGACCTTAGCCATGGGGTCTTCCTAACCCCCTAACATATATATATATAAGCCATCCCAACTTTAGACATCACTATTCCACCCCCCATTTTCCAGCACCTATACTATTCAAAACTCTTTTTTTTTGTTTTGCTAGTTCCTTAAAAGTGATGCCTGTATCCATTTAATTGATTTTTTCCCCCTTAGTAGCTCAAATAACTATTGGCAGGTATTAGATGTGCAATCAATATTTATTGACTGAAAGGCTGATTAGTACCTAGTGTTTAGCAAATTGTTGACTTTAGCAAATTGATGAACGTGGATGAAAAAGTATAGGAACTATGAAAACAAATGGAGGGCATTTAAATTTGTTAGAGGATTCGCATACAGTGCTTAGAGTAAGAAGGAAGGTTTCAGTCATTGTATAAATGATAGGAATTTAATAAGTCAAGTGCTACTCAAATTTTGGTACATTGTCATAAGGCGAGAATGTCTGAGTAGAGATGGCGACTTGTAAAACTCATCCCTTCCCAGACAGCCAGCTGACTCAGCCCTCTGCTCTTTGACCTGTATTCACTCAGCTGACAGTTTTTCTTCCTGCAGTTTCTTGTCAACAATGGACAATGAAAAAAAAAAAAGTCCAGTAGAGATATTCATTCCAGGGGTTGACCTACTGGAAGCTAAACCCTGCAGCTATTTTCCAACAGCATCCCTCAACTCCCAGGAAAGCCAGAGAGAACAAGGAGCAAAGGTTAGGGGCAGAGTCCTAGAAGTGTCATTCTCTCTTTCAGGAAGCTGGAGTTTTGTGGTTGGTGGAATTGTATGAGTATAGAACAGAGTCCTGTGTCTGAAGCTTCAGGAAATGAATTTCTTCTACTTTAAACATTTTGGCCATTCAAGTTATTTAATGTTACTGAAGGATCTCTGGTTCCTTTAGAGCTGGAGCATGATTTGCTCCATCAAATACCTGGAAGGATATCAAATGCAAATAGAGGAAGAAATAGCAGTCTGGATATTCATGGTGACAGTTTGCATATTATCAGGGGAAGGGAAGGAAAAGTAGATATCTTTTTTAAATAAAAAAAAAAATTATGGCAGTTTTATTGCCCTCTTTTTTTAATGTTTAAATGATATGGTTTAAACAAATAATGACTTAATATGAGTACTATGTTAAGTGTGTGGCTTCAGAATTAAATGTGAGAGAGGGAGCATACAAAATGAAAGCAAAAGCAATCCATTGTAAATGATTCAGTTGGTTCAGCAAAGGACTTCAGTATACAGAGTGTATTAGAAATAGCTAAAATAATTAAGAGAATTTATTCAGGAGAAGAGTCAGTGTGTGTGTGTGTGTGTGGGGGGGGGAACCTATAATTGCAATGATCAGATATCCAAAAGTGTAATTTAGAATATTATGAATATTTTTACTTTGCAAGGGTGGTTTAATTAATCCTTGAAGAGTTAAAAATGAAGATGAAAGGTAAAATGGCTGTTATGAAATAGATATTTTACTGACGATTTTGAATGAGTATTTATGGGTGTGGAGTTTATTATAAGGAATCAATGAGAAATTCTATTTATGATTCATGCATGAATGATTTTGTTTATATATTAAAGTTCTGTAGCTACAGGGGGCTGCTGGATTATAAGAAATGTCAACATTTTAATTTTTCACACAATAGATATTTTAAAAACAAACATAATGTCTGAATTCTCATAAAATGCTCATGAGTTTACCAAATAGAAACTTTCACCTGAGATTGTCTTATTATATATATATATGGATTTTTTAAAAAAAACTTATTTATTTATGCATACAGAACTGGGATATAGGCCAGAGTGCAAGGGTAGTGAGAAGCTCACCAGAGACAGAGTGGAGAGCAGAACAGGCCAACTGACAAAGTACACTGCTGAGGGGAGAAGTGGGGAGGTCAGGAGAGGTCTGCCATGCCATGTGGTCACCTCTGGGGCAGAGATCGAACTCATATTTGAAGTGGCTTTAGCTTCTTAATTCTGTGCTTTAACCCGCTGCGCCACCAGGGAGGGCCCTATATATGTATGTTTTTAATTTAAATTGAATATTGGCTTTGTGTTTGGGAGGTATAGGACTTCTCCCTTCAGGTATTATGACCATACCCATTTTTTCCTATCAACTCCTGGGTGTCATGCCTATTTTCACTTGGTAACAGGTTGGGACCATCCTAAAAACAGTAGTAATAGCAATTTAGCCTAAATTTCAACAAAATCCCATACAATATTTAAGTGGATAACTATACTGCATTGGAAGCTACTTTAAAGACTGTTTACAGGATACTGTTCCTGGAATGTAATAAGCCATATATATAGAAATAAAACCATGCAAATTATGCTTACTATCACATCAAACTCAGGTCAATTAGCTTTTAAGGTAATTTTCACTAGGAAGATTAACAGCACTCAATTCATATACAAAGGAAAGAAATTATGAAGTGTATATCATCCTCGTTGTCATTGTTAGTCTAAATAGTAACTGATTGCATTATAACAAAAGTATTTCATTGTAGCTAAATGTATTTCATTATAACTAACAATAATCATACAGTTTATGGATGAGGGTAGTAAATTTACATAGGTTCTAAAACTTGGGTAAGGACATCTAGCCATTATGAGACAGTAAAGGACTTTGTATCTACTGTTGTGAGTTAAGAAAGTCCATCTTCAAAATCACAGTGGTGGCTGAGCCCTGGCATTTCATGTTAATTTATTTTTTTCATTTTAATTTACATGTATAGTTCAGCACATTTTATATTATTTTCTTATGCCTCAATATTTAAATGGTGTCAAACATTTTAAAGTTTAGATAAAATTCACATAACTTACAGTTTACCATTTTAATCATTTTAAGTATATAGTTCAATGACGTTTACTACATTCACCATAGTGGTGTTAGCACTGAGACTTAAGCCCTAGGCCACCAGGGAGGCCCCTTTTTGTGTTTTTTTTTTTTTTTTCTATCTCTTTGTTCATTTTTTGGTAGGTATTCTTCTCTGTGATTTAGCTAGGAAAGCTTTCATTATTTCTTGTATGGGATATCTAATGTTTGCAAACAAACTCCTTGAACTTCTGTTTTTATGGGAAGGCTTTTATTTCTCGTTCATATATGAAAGAGAGTCTTGAAGGATATAGTATTTTTTAGCTGGCAGTTTTTATCTTTAAGCATTTCAAAGATGTCACTCCATTGCCTACTTGTTTATATGGTTTCTTCAGAGAATTGTGATATGAACCCGGTGGGAAGACCTTTATAGGTTACCTGTTTTTGCCTTGCCGCCTTCAATATTTTTTCTTTGTAATGAACTCTTGGAAGTTTCATGAGTATGTGCCTTTGTATAAGAAGAGGAGACTGTACTCATTCTTCAATATGCATTGGGTGTATGCTATGTGTCAAGATGTGGGCATGAAGTTGTAACAGTGGATGAAGAGTTGTCAAAATAATACATTTGGAAGAAGAGGAATTAGAATTAAATCCCACTATTTGCTTCCTAAGTGTATAACCCTGTGCAAGTTATAATCTTGTCGGGCTCCATTTCTTGATTTGTAAAACATGAAAACTAATAGTTCTTACATCACAGGAACGAGAATATCAAATGTGTGCAACATCTAAAGCATTTAGCAGAGCACCTGGTACAGCACTCACTCAAAAAATCTTAACCACCATATCTATCATAATCATGATTTTAAGCAAGACAAAGACTAATTATTCTAATAAGTTAATGAGATAATAATTGTAAGTATCTAAAGTAATGCATGTCAAATTATAAAATGTCTCATATAAATATTATTCTTTTGTTTTTAAGCCATTTAAAAATAGAAGCATTTTTAGCTCTTTGGTCATACAGAGAAAAACTGAGGAGGGAATTTGGCTAGAAGCCATAACCTCTGGCACAGTGAAACATATGCAGTGAATAAATGAGTTTTTATGCTCTTTTGTTTCAATCATATGTATGTATGTGCATGGGAAACGGATAATGTATTTCTTATTTGGAATTGCAGGGGGAAAGAATAGAAAACATTAACGTAGAGAAGGATCTCAGCTAACTGGGGAGCAGGTTAGGACACGTCAGCTTGCTTTAGCAAGTGGATCACATAACTTTTGTAGTTTTATGCCTAAGTGGTGCCAAAAAATAAAGGCAAAATATGTTAAATATTGTCAATAGCTGAAGAAGTTGTGGGGGTCTAATCTAAAATATGGCTAAGGATTTAAATGAAAAAACAGAAGTAAAGGATTACTGTCTGCCTCGTTTTTGCTCCCATCACTTAGCTGTGTTTCCATCTCTCTCAGGATTCTAGAGGAAAGGTCATAAAATCAAGGTCAAACATCTGAAAAATGCAGATACTGTGAGTTTGAAAGCAGCAACATTCCCAAGCATATGCCAGCTTGTACATTTAAAACAAGGGGCTAACTTAATAATTAAATCTTCAGGGTCTTCCAAAATTTAACTTAATTCAGCAGTTCTCTGAAAAACAGTAAAATCCTTTGGGTTCCCAAACTCAGGCATGCTGAATTTCTCAGGCAGTCCTGTCAGGAATATTCAGGATACAAGGAATCCAAATTTGGGCACTGACTCCCTGGGGAATGTCACTCAAAACCATTCTGGTTTGGCTAAGCCTCCCTTCACTTAGGCACCAGTCCATAAACATAAGTTTAAAATTCCAAGAATGTGTTAAATCTGGAAAGTGAATAATACATATTTTAGGGTCCTCATTAATGTATTTTACAAGATGCTGTGGGGAATAGTTTTTCAAAGATGGCACAATTCAAGGAGAAAAGTTGCTCAGATTGCAGACTGCTTCATTATCCTGAGTCATTTTCCAAGACTCCACTTAACATTTGCTGATCAATTTGTGGCAAGACAGAGTTGTGGAACCATATATTCACACTGTGAGTGACTTTAACCCTGAGAACTCTATGAATGGCTCCATAAACCACACCTTTAAGTACCAGCATGTAATCATAAAACTGGGCTTTGTCTTTTATTTCTTAAAATAAACTAGAGGGTGAGGAGGCAAGAAGTTCTTCTAACAGTGGCATTTTTAATTTCCAATAAAGTGTTTCTTTTATTTCTGTGCCATCATATTTAGTAAGAATAGCAAAATAAACATTTAATCAACATTTGCTGAATGAATGAATGAATGAAAACTAACAAATCCCATGCCATCTTGGAATGTTTAATTCTTTTTCCTCTTAGCCCCAGAGAAATTTAAGACTCATGTCAGAACATCTGAAATCAATGTTATATAGTTAATAAACCATCTGTATTAAACAAGAGTAACACTTGACTGCATTTCTTTGTAAAGGGCTCAATTCTGCACTATTGCCAGCTTCAAAATATCTACCAAAATGTGTGCCAACCACTGTAACTTTGATTGAAACAAACTCCTAATACACTTGGATTCTTGAAACCCTAGTAGGTAACTGTGGAAAAGGTGAGCCTGATAAGAGCTGCCTGCAGAGATACCCACCTGGATGAGGTTTCCCTGGGGTTCCAAGTCCATACACCCTCTGCAGAACTTAATCAGGCTGCTGCTGCTATTTGTGATGATACTTTATTGTCAAAGTCACTGAAAAGTCTCAACAATTGTAATGGAACATGTTACTATCGACTAATTTGTGTGATTGCTTCTCCTATCTCCTTTCTTGTGGAATTTCTAAAACTGCTAGTACTATCTTTCCTGGTTGTGTGGAAAAGGCCAATCTGTATATATAGGAAAGGTAGTTTCACATAATATAATTGCCAGTTACAATTATATTAAGGCAGTTAAAGTGCATTTCTATCATGGACAACCCAAAATGTCCTAATATAAAAATTACTTTAGCCTGGAATCCTCAATGATCACTTAAGACATTGGTTAAATATATTTTAGGGCATTCAAAGAATAGATATTGTTGTTCTATCATGAGTGATAAATAAAGGTCTGTATTTACACACATGAAACTGGTGATATATTGATCAGTGAAAAAGAACAACTGGGTGATTTTATTCTATAAATGAACTATAATTCCAAATGGGGAGAGAGAATTTAAGAGACTCAAATATATATGTGTATTTGTGTATGTATGTATTTGTATTACTGATTTCACACACACCCAAAAGTAAAACATGGTTATCTCTTGATAATAAGATTTTGAAGGATGATATTTAATGCTGCCTTTTTACTTATGTATATCTTAAATTGGTCTGTAAAAACCTATTAGGGTATTTTTGAAAACATGAATATGGGGCACTCTATCCTTGGTTTCATTGTGTGTTTTCCTCCTTTCTCTGTTCTGTTTAGGTGCAATACATTTTTAAGCTTATACAATAGAGAAAATGAAGAAATGTTAGAGAACAAATGCCTTCAGTTTTTGTTTTTTTTTTTTTAAACAAGCTCTGGTCAATTTCATTAAAGAACATTTTTGCATGCTTATTTTTCACCAGTCTATTCTGGCTTGCTTTTGATAATAGCATTATATATATATATATAATGCTTTTAAAATAGTATTATATATAAATTATACAAATTTATACATATATATAAATTATATAAATGATTATATAATCATTATATAAATGATGCCCACTGTACAAGCTCTGTAGTTTCCACCTGCTGTGCCTACTTCAGGCTTATTGTTACTGTAGTGGTAGACATCAGTTTTGGCCAATGTGGCTTAGTACTCTGTTACAGATTTCTTCAAGGCCTGACAGTTGTTGGTGAGGATGACCAGTTTTGTTGTACTTTGATCATTTCTAGAGTTTGCTTGTAACCTGTTTCATAATGAGTTGGAGCTTAGAGTTGGTTGAGTCCAGTGATGTTTTAATCTTCTATGTGGCTACCAACTTCTTACTTTAGGTGTGGGGTAGCCCCCAACCAAGAGCAACTGCCATGATGACTGGGCAAGAGAAAGGAAGGAGTTTCCACAATCAAACACCTTCAATATTAAAGCCACGTGTTATTTAAGTATTTACCATGTTTACATTACTAAATTTTTATAGTTGGTGGGTGAAGAGAACAAGATACAAATAAATGTCTATTATCAAGAAAATTCAAATTTCCTTTTCTCCAGGATATTAGCAATATCATCATGTATATCTTGAGTGGATGATATACTAATATGAGAAACTAAGTGTTTTAGACAGCTGAACTGTTTGGGAAAATTTAAGACAGATTCCCGACAATGCATTCTTGGGTTGCTCCTGGTTCCTAAGATAGGTATCAAATTTCATATCTTCCAGTTACCAATATTCATTTTTTCCATGGAATTAAATCAGACCAATAGCCAGGACTAAACCCTCTTGCTGGGGTTCCTTTTCTGGGATATTAAAATAATATTTTATATGTGATATCTAGAAAATCACAAGAGTCAACGTGAAGGGGAAGTACCATTTACATTGACCCCACTTACTAGTACCCACCTTGGTCACAAATCTCAGTAGGCCATGAACTGGGCTTCCTGTGCAGGGAATCTACTAGAAACCAGGGATGAAGTTGAGCAACCAAGTTCACCTATATAGCAGAAATGGTAGGCAGGTGCTCTCTCTCTCTCTCTTTATTTTTGGCTTTGACTTGCACCCAGGGATTTAGAGCAGAGGTGTGGAGTGGAACTCATGGAAGAGACATGAAGGAGATGCTTGGAAGACACACATGGATGACAGACACTCGGGGAAGCTAGCCTTGTCTGTGGCAGACACAATGACAGCCATTATCTTCATATTTTGCATTTTCTCTTCTTCTGCCCTAGCTCTCTGGAACCCGCCTAATCCTTAGACTCATGACAACTTTTCAAGACTCAGTGCTTCTGCTGTAGATCAAACTTACTTGGATGTTTACTGTGAGGGAATGGGCAATTTTCTGAGTTTTATTAAAAATCTACTTTCTTTTTTCCTCTCTCTCAATGTATACTAATTCCATTAAAACTCTTTCACACTAAAAGGATGCTCTTTTCCCTTTAGGTGTACGGATGGCAGGATGCCTCTTAGACTGTGTACCACTTAATAGTTTGAGGTCCTTGGGTAGTCACTTGTCACCTGCTAACATTAACATTTTATTTATTTCTGCCCAACTAAAAATAATAAAAGGAGAAATGATACTGTAAGAAAAAGCCACCTATCTGTTTCACTGTGAGAAAAAGAATTGGTTTACCAAGTACATCATAGAAGTATCTCCAGGAGGTGACAAGGAAAATGGCTCTTTCTACCATTTACCTTCTACCTGAACTAATGATTTCAGTGGTGGTCTTCTCTAAATCACTAGTGTGGAGTCAGTTATTGTACCGAATACAAAGTATTTACATTGACATTTCCAAAATACACCTTTTGATAGCATTCTTCAAAAAATAACAGCCAATTTATATATCCTTTTCATATATACATATATATATATATAATAGTTTTAGAAAAATGAGGTAAAATACTACTTTAGACTATAATTATAAATTTCTTTAATCACAACTGGAAAACTTTGGGAAGAAATGTATTTAGGAGAAAGAGAAGAACTGTACATTTTCTGTTTGTGGGGTTTTCTTTTCCCTTTGTGCAACTAGTATGAAAATAATCTTGCAATATGTGCTGTTTACTGTGTTACCCTTTGCTTCTCACTTGAATGTACTGCATTAATTAAGAGCCCATTGTTGAAATGCTCATGCAATGATTGTACTGGCATATTACCTGTACTACAGCCCAAAGATCTTCAAATGCTTTAGAAATATTTGCAAACCATTTCTCTTTACATTCCACTAAATCATTTCATCTTCACAATCCATAAATGGGCAGCAGGAGATGGATTCTACATGGGACCCTCTTCCTTTAGATTAAAGGGGAGACAGAGGAAAGGATGACTTAACTACTCTGTATATACTATGTGGCAGATTCAAAACCCCCTCCCCCACCATGCTATTATCTAAATATGCTGACTGGCAGACCGCCAGCCCCCCACTGTCACAGAGCAGTGGTTCCCAGTGAGGGTTTCAGGTTATATGTCTGGATTCACACCCCAACTTATACTTCCAAACTATTGGGCAAGTCTTTTAAATTCCTAACCTTTACTTTCCTCAATTGTAAAATCAAGGACATTTATGTAAAGTCAAGGTCAAATCTACTTCACAAGGTTGTTGTGATAATTAAATTAAGTAATATGTCATTCTCTTGGCTCTCATGGTAAATCTCAAAGCTTGGTATTTTATGGCACTTCCCCAGCAGAGTATATTGCTAAAGTGACAGCGTAAGTGAGGGAAGTCAGAGGATGAGGAACCCACTTTTTGTTTATTCAAGAAAAACCTGCTTTAAAATGAGATTAACTTTAAGCTCTTTGAAAAAAAAAGGGGGGGGGCTTTATCACTTGTTTCTAGCCACTAATTCTAAATGGCTTTGTGCCAAAGGTCACATCATGCAGCTTAATGTCACACTTCACCTGTGCATTCATGTCTTCACTTGACAAATGTATGTAGTGCATGCTCCATCCATGCAGTGCATGGATTTAGATGTGGAAGATTCAAAGTTTGCTTAGGACAGATATGATATTTACCCTAAAGCTGCATCGAGCTTTACACATAGGAACTGGACCAGGTGAAACAAAAGTAGACAGAAAGAGATGGAGCAGAGAACTTGAGAGCATCTGATACTCAGTACCTGACAACTGGCAGGCTTGGCTTGGTTGCTTTGGAGTTTAAAATTATTTCTTTCATGTTCCAGCTTTACAATTTGCCTTTCTATAACTTTCTCCCTTCAGCTCTCTGCACGTCAGGCATTCCTTCTTTTCTTCCGATTATTTCACATCTAAAACTTGAAGTGTGATAAATTCCAAATTCTTTCCTCCTCTCAAGTGCATGGTCTCCAAGATTCCTGAAGAGGGAAGATGAAGGAGTCTTAAAACACATGGATCTCACCCATCCATGTACCCCCAAGGTGGGAGCGAGAGAGGAAGGGGACCAATGATTCTAGGCAACCCTTGGCAAGCAATCAGATTTATAGAAAATGTAGTGTGGAAGTGGGTAAACTCACAAGGTCAAGCTTACTTACATTTGTAGAGGAATCTGTGACTACACCCTAAGGCAGTATGTAAAATGTGAATCTTTGTGGATGTGATGTAAAAAGTTCTCATGAGTCAAGATCTAGATGTGTGGTTTTCTTGTTTTAAGATTTATTTATTTATGCATATAAGAACCGGGGAACAGGCCAGAGGTGTGGAGGGTGAGAGGATTCAGCAGAGACAAAGTGGGGAGTAGAACAGGTGGAGTGACTGCAACACACTGCTGAAGGGAGCAGTGGGCCAGACAGGGGAGGTCTGCTGTACTATAAGGGTCATCTCCCTGAATGGGGAGGAAGCTGGAGTTGCAGTGGCTATGGATAGTGTCATACTAATGTGCTTTAACCCTTTGTGCCAC
>NW_004567105.1:48842945-48903909 GCF_000260355.1 Condylura cristata
TTTTTTTCACATGGTAGATCCATTCCTGAGATTCTGACTGAGTGGTCTGTGTCATGGTAGCTGGTAGAGGTCAGATATATATTTTGAAGTTCCCACTCATTTCGACTCAGTCAGGTTTGAGCAGAATTGATTGCTTCTGAGAAAAGAGATTGGAATTTTTTTTATTACCAAGAAGAGTCAAGGGAATTCGGTCCCTCCACTCCCAACCACCCCACAGATACTACTAGGCAAAAGGATGTTCAGTTCAGCATATCCCAAGAGGGAAGTAAGAACATTCTTCCCTTATTTTTACTAGCATAGAATAGCACCCTTCAAACAATACTTTAAAAATATTTAAATGTATGTCTACATTTTACTGCTTCAGAAAGGAGGGGGATGTATGTAACAACAGCGAGGTCTTGACATTCCTCTACTACCAGCACTGCTACTAGTACTATATATTTAAAATTATGTGAAACTTTGTAAGTATTAACTTCACAAGCTGGACACTATACAAGTGCTTTCCCAAGCAACTGTAATACTCTCAAGACCTTTAAAGGGAGAATTTAAAGGGAGAATCGGAGCTTTTGGGAGACACAGTTTGCCCATGGTCACACAGAGAGTAAGTGGCCAGGCCAAATAAACCTCAGAACCGGACTCTCGACCCCGAATCCTGTGTCATGCCATCCTGAGCACCTTCCATTTATTTCCCTTATTTAGCACTGGGGATCTCTTCCGTGAACAAAAATGAACACGCAAGTTAATGTCTATTTGTTCATATAAATCACGGAGGAGCCAAGATATTGTTTCGAAGACTTTACTAAACAGGTTCATTTGGGAAGTTTTGGGGGAGAGGACAGTCATCCAAACAGTGGATAGAAATATTTCTGCCTGTTGCACAGTGGCTAGATAGGCAACCCAGTCGCGGTGCACCCTCTTTATTCCCGCCCCCAACCTCCCAGGGCGGAACCCGCGGCGGCGGCGGCGGCGGCGGCGGCGGCGACCCCGGGGCTGCGAATTACACGAAGTGGCCGCCGCACCACGTCCGCGTGGACGCGCCCCGCACAGCCCGAACCTAGTGCAGATTCCCGGGGGTGATACTTATCTCTTGTTGCCCGGGGCCGGTCCTTAGGCTTCTCAAGTGTTCGAAACTAAATACTGGCTCCCGAAGACTTTGTTGGAAGGGCAATTAAAAGGCTGGATCCCTTTGAATTGGAAGACCTGAACTCCCTAAATTCTTTTGGTTTCTAACTCTCGCCTGTAGTCTTCCCTGTGCCCTAAAAAGTTGGCCCGAAGTTTAAGGTTGCGGGTGTATGTGGAAGCTTGTGACCGTGGCAGGGATCCCAGTTGGGGAGGTTGTAGCAAGGGGGTCGCCACCGATTTCTCCCAGGGTCACATACACACTGGCAGACTCCACTCCAGGCCCGGAATCCACCCGGGCAGGGCTGGCGGGGAGCTGGGGAGCGCCTCTTAGGCTCCGGGATTTGATAGGGAAAGGCGGAGAGGACTGGGGGTGGTACGGCCGACTAGCCAGGATGGGTGACCGACTGCGTGGCCAGCCACTGACCAAGGACAGTAGGGAAGCTAGCGGCCGGCAGGAGTGCGTGTGTGTGTGTGTGTGTGTGTGTGTGTGTGTGAATGCGAGTATGTGAACCTCCCCAACCCCCACCTGTTTGAAATATTTTTAAAATGTCTAAGCCGGTTTATTCGTGTTTCAAAAGTTGCAAATAATTTGGAGTCAAACACGAGTGCATCGCCCTAACTCGTAAGGGCTTTGCTCAGTCAAGGACACTGAACCAAAGGAGAAATTAGACCGAGAGTATGAAAGGGGTGTAAATGGCTTGCTCTTGAGGTCCGGTTTTAGGACCCAACGGGAAGCACTTTGGAATTTCTCCCTTCGGGAAGGAGGGGGTGGGGCGGGCCGGGCGGCAGGCGGCCGCGGGACGCATGCGCGCGCGTCTCCTCCAGCCGGCCGCTGCGCTCCGCGGCGCGGAATAGAATGAACTGTAACAAAACAAGGCTAGCCTTTGTATCTGCTTAAAGGGGCCGCAGGCTCTTCCCTCGATCCTCCTCCCCCAAACCCCGCTCGGCGACCGCGTCTCCAGGGCTCCCAGCAACTGACTGAGAACGTTTCCCTTACCCTCTGGAACAGCCCGCCAGCGAGGAAAGGCGAACCGGGCGGGAAGCAAAGAGGAGACACGGCATTTCTAAGAGGCAAGAAAGAAAGAAAGGAAGGAAGGGGAAAAAATACCCCAAGCGGCGCACAGTGGACTCTGGTCGTGGGGAGCGCGGCCGGGAGCCGAAACGTGGACCAGGAGGCACCGGAATGCAAACAAAGCTCGCAGGCGCCTTTGCAGAGCTCGCGGGGAAGCCGAGAAAGTTTGTTTTATGATGGCTTGAGTGCACGAGTGTGTGCAGGGGAGCGAGGCTGCCAAGTTTCTCTCTCCCGTTGCATTATCTGGGGGGCAGGGGCTAGGGAGATGACTCTCCCATGAACCAGCGGAGGCTTGGGGGCTTGTACTGTGGGGGGCACCTGCCTCTCATTTTATTATTATTTTTTTGGGGGGGAGGAGGGGTGTAACTCATAATGTCGAAAGTGATTCAAAAGAAGAACCACTGGACTAGCAAGGTTCACGAATGCACTGTGAAGCGGGGACCACTGGGCGAGCTTGGGGTGACAGTGCTGGGGGGCGCGGAGAATGGGGAGTTTCCGTATATCGGAGCGGTGGTAGCCTACGAGGCGGCCGGGCTTCCCGGAGGCGGCGAAGGCCCAAGGCTGAGTGAAGGGGAGCTTCTCCTGGAGGTGCAAGGGATTCGGGTGTCCGGCTTGCCCCGCTATGACGTTCTGGGAGTCATCGACAGCTGCAAGGAGGCCGTCACCTTCAAAGCCGTCAGACAAGGTAAGACGGGACGCTCCTCTGGTAGGCGCCCCTAGAAGAGGGTAGCCGAGTGCGGTTCCCCTATTTGCTCCCCCTCACGCCCCCCCGCATTTCCCGCTTTCCTCTGCCAAGCGCAGAATCAAGGGAAATAAAGACCATGCCCCCTGTGGTGGTGAAATACTTTAAGTTGTTGTGAGTTGGTGGCCCACCTGCGTTAGGAAGAAGGGGGGAATCCGTTTGCTCAGAGAAACTCGGGCATGTTTCCCAGGCCTGGCTTGCCAACCTGTTAAATCTCAGCCACTAAGTGCTGCGCAGTTTTGCCAGTGCTTGTGGAGAGTAGGGGAACTGAGGCTGGATAAGGTGCAAGCTGTCCTGGCTTCTTGGACCACCGGTGCAGCAGGCGCCGCTGCCGCGTTCTTTGACCACCTGTCTTCAAACCTGGAGAATGGGTATAAAGGACACTGTTGAAAAATAGTGCTCACCCCACACCTCTCCAGGTGGGTTCGGACATGACGCTTGGCAGTTCCTAAGCCTGCCGCCTGAAGATCCTGCATTCTCCCCACAGCTGAATGACGCATCTATCTCCTACGTGTGGCCCAGTCACGGCATGGGATGGATGGGGGTGGGGTGGGGCGGAGAGTTATTTCTCTCTCAACGTGAATCAGTCCTTTGGAGGCCTCTGTCACTACCTCCTTCATCATCTTCATCATCACCGTAATCGATGATAATCTTGATTACTTTTATTTATTGTTCAGATTCTGTGTAAAATGTTTTATTCATAATCCAAAGAGTGGGTTGTTATAAACCCCATGTTAGAGACAAGGAAACTGCAACCGATGTTGTTTAAATTACTTGTCCAGGGTCACACAAACACTAAAAGTGAGGAGTTGTGTTCTGGCTGCAGAGCCTTAAACCCCAGGAGGAAGAGGTGTGGGATTACTAATCCCCTTGGACTAAAGGAAGGAGGGAGTGGAAAATAATTCCTTTCTTAGTTACCTGGAGAGGAGTGATGACCTCTTATGAGAGGTATTCCATGGCTGACGGTGGTGGGGTGCCTGACATCTCAGTTTTGTGCTGTCTCTCCCTTTATCAGCCCACCACACTCCACTGCCTTAAAGGGATTTCCTTATACAACCAAGCAGTGTGACGCAGGTTCTCCCCTGTGGAAGAGGCAAAGGAGGTGGCTATGTTGAGCGTGGTGAAAAGTTCCCATATGTGCCTGCTGGGCTGGAGGGGTGAGCAGCATCTGGAGGAATGTGTCAAAGGAAAGGAGAGCAGAGATGGTCCTCTCTTGAAACAGGCCTGTTCCAGATGAAACTAAGAGAGGGAGGAGGGAGTTAGAGGGGGCCTTTTGGTAGCTCTGGAAATTCAGCCCCTGCCACTTAGCCTTTGGAAAGCTCTTTCCATTCTAGATTCATCCTCCACTTGGACACCTTCTCCAAGAAGCCCTCCAACATCCTTCCAGGAGAAACAAATCCTCCCAAAGGGCTCCTCTAAATATGTACTTTGTAGTTTTTTTTTTTTTTTTTTTTTTTTTACTTATTCTGAGCTCTGAATTAGGTGTCTTCCTTTATTTTCATACAAGACAGTGAGCTAATTGAATGGAGAGACTGCACCTCACTCATTGCACTCTCCCCAGGTTTTCCTTGAGGCCCCATCTTGCTGCACCTGTGTTCTCATCTGTAGACTGGCTTTCTTGTGGATGTTACGTAAGCTGCTAATATGAGGACAGTGAGCTGAACAGTATCTGGCACATAGAAAGTGTTCAATAAAGATTAGCTATTATTGTTATATTCAAATTGAATTTGAGCAGTTACTTATGATTAAGCCTAGGATTTTAGCGTTAGGAGCCTGGATTATGAATTTAATAATTTGTACTGGTAGACATAATAGAGCTGCAGAGGAAGTACTGACAGTGTCAAGGAATTTGATGGGAACAGCTGCAGGTCTCAGTTCAGAGGCATATGGAGAAAGGACTGGAGGAAGGCCAGGTAGGCACACCTGCCACTGAAGAACCTGCCTGTTCCTCTCTAATAGGTCCTGTTTGGGAACTCGTTTTCATTGGGTAAAATGCTGCATCTGACTGAGCTGTCTACTTCCATCATATGTCAAGATCTGGCAAACACTGCCCCAGGATTGTGTCATAGAAGTTAGGAAGTGTGTTTGGAATCAGACTCCCCTGGGTTGCAAGAAAGCTATTAGTGTCTCTAGGTGTTATTTCCTTCACCCAGAACCCTTCTATGTGTGGTACAGGAGTGTTTCTAGCAAATGTGTATGTATAAATCTATTTGCTCTCCTTGTAATGGGATAGATAAAGAGGTGGATGAGGACATTTGGATGGCCTGGAATTCACAGCAACATGAAAGCTACTATTTCACAGCTCTTAGAACATCTTCATTATAGTAAAGATGGTACTAGAAAACATTTCAACAGTCGTCTGTGGATGTTGTATTGAGACTACAGATTTAATTTAAACTATATGACAGGATCGTTCTTACTGCATCCTTATTGATGTACTTTAATCATACTTGGTGGGTTCATTTTTGGTAAATAGTGAAGGAAAATGTGACTTTTGTGTTGTCTTATGTCCTGAGCTTGCACTGCCAGGGACATGGGTCATTCTGGGTGCTTTGCATGGAAATGTCACGATCTTCTTGTGGGAGACAATTCTGCTGTTTCTGTTTCATGGCAGCTCTCAGGAAAGATACAAAGACCAAAATAGTCTGTAGCAAGTGGTATTATGTGAAGCAGGAATGGATTATGAAAGAATCAAACTAAGTGGATCTACTATTTCAGTTGGAGTAGATTCATTGTATTTTATTTTTTTTGAAGGTTTATTTATGCATACAAGAACTGGGGTGCAGGGGGTGAAAGGATTCACTAGACAGAGCAGGGACAGAACAGGTGGATCTACTGAAAAACACTGCAGAGGGGAGCAGTGGTTGGGTCAGGGGAGATCTGCCACACCATGTGGGTCAGTTCCCTGGCTGCAGTGGCTTCGGAGAGATTCATAGTGCTGTGCTTTAACCACCACCAGGTTGGTTGCACCACCGGGAAAGGCCCATGAAGTAGATTCATTTTAAATGGAGAAGACAGTCTTTTGTCACCAAGGATCTAAGAAAAGATACATATATGTGTTACATAAAGTGTGTTACTTTATATATGTAATAAAGCAATGCATACTTTATAGGTATAGATGTACCTAGAGTAAAAGGCACAGATCATAAGTATATAATTTGATGAATTTAACAATTGTATATGCCTGTATTGTTGTCACACAGTTCAACATAGGAACATTTCTGTTACCTCATAAATTTTGCTCATGAACTTCTCCAGTTACTTCCCATTGCCTCTTCCAGAGGCAAAGCCTGTGTGATTTTTTTTCACCATGGGTTAGTTTTGTCTGTTATTGAACTTCATTTGAATGAAATAATGTCGGATATACTCTTTTGTGTCTAGATTTTTTTCACTCTACAAATTTTTTTGGAGCTCACAAGTCTTTGTGTGTTCATTGTTCTTTTATATTGGTGAGTGGTATTCCATTGTACCCATATATCAGTTTGTCTTTTTGCTTGTCAGTGAACTTTGGACTATTTATCATTACTGGCTATTATGAATAAAGCTGTTATAAATGTTCCAGTTGCTCCACACTCTTTGCTAATCTTTGATCTTGTGTGTATTTTGAATTTTAGCCATTCCAGTGTATGTAGAAAAAGAAAAAAGTAATTAACGAGACTTTGCTATAGGATGTATTTACTAAGCAGTTGCTGTGGAAGTAGAATGTGCTAAGATCTCGGCTAAGCTAGTGCTTTATGGGTATTGTGCTTTTCATGTCCCACAACTGAACTTGTGTGGGAAAGTGAAATTCAGAGTGTTTGGGGAACTTTCCCAAGAGTCAAACAAATGGTAGAAGTGGAGGGAGGCTCAGCTGTACTGGATCCCAAAACCTGTGCTCCCAATTCCTGAGACATTAGATGTCCATTACCGAGTCATTGGGTGTCCAGTGATATTAATGTCACCAGAGAACTGGTTAGAGATACAGTTTCCTGGGCCTCACTCCAGGCTTACCCATTCAAAAACTCAGGGATGTGAAACCCAATGGGTATTTTAAATCCTGAGGTGATTCTGATGCTTCTTCAGTGTTGACTACCACTCCCCTGAGGTATAGGGTGTCACCGAGAATATGACATCAACTAAGGTAGGTCACCCAGTTTCCAGAATAAGCTCTTTCAGTGAGTGCTGTCATCTCCTGCAAGTTACCTCTTTTGGGCTGAGCTTTCTTCATGCCAAAAAGTAAATGGGCATGGCCCTTGAGGTCTTTCATACTCATGAAATGGTGTGGTTCCACGAATAGCCCAGACTCCACAGGTTTATAATGGTGATTGTAGTTTCCCAAATGGGTAATATTATAGGTCATGCTTGCACGAGTTTGTAGGTGAATTCTGTGGTTTTGCAGATTACCTGGGAACTTAACTTGTCGCTCCATGTTTTTTTCAGGCAGAATGGAGAGAATAAATAAGACCCAACTGAAAAACCACAACATCACTGCCAGTCACCTCCTCCCATCTCTGTAATGAGGGAATTATGACCACATGCAATTGAATATAGTCCTTTGTGTCTTTATTTTGTTTTGGAATATATTATGACAACTCTGTAACAAAAAATAATTCTGTTCTTACTTTATTTAATGCACTGTGTCATCTTTCTTGGTTTCCCCCTGAATCCTGTTTCAGGGTCTTTGGGCTTGTTTTCTCTTTACCCTTAGATGGTCACAAAATTAACTCTTGTCTTTAGTGTCTCTTCAGAGGGAACTTCATTGATCACCTCATCAGGTGGCGTGCTGTAAACTTAACAACCGGTTTTGGTAAAGGAGAACAATCTGATTTGTAGCATAATTAGAGTTGGGTAGAGAGACTTAGCCTTCATTCTCCTCAGCCAGCATGACCTGGCCCCAGCTCCTTATGTTTAACATCATCATAGCCTTGTCACAATTTAATGTGTATCTTCATTTTTTCTTCCTTGTTTGTTTCCCCTAGAACATAAGCTCCATGAAAACAAGAAGCTTACCCTAAACTGTTCATTCCAGTGCCTGAAGTCATAACCAGAAAATCTTAGGTGCTTGCGAAAGTCTGTTGAATATATGAATGATGACTGTTCCATTGTGGCTTCTTTGATGGTCTAAGACGGCTCTTCCCCTTTTCTCCCTTTCCATTTTTTTTATTACTTCTCATTTAGGATCATCCTGATGTGTTTGCTTTTTCATCACTACATCTCTCTGTCAGCTGACTCTCTGTGTCTACTAATTTATAGTGAGTTATAAGCATGTGACTGACAAAGATTAATGAATTATCTTTAAGTGTTTCTGCCCATTGACTTAAACTGAAGTTTAAGAAGTGAAATTTGAGTTGTCTGGTAGGCTGGATGATGAGGTCTTTTCTATTTTCTGTTGATGTGGGGCCTGTTCTGCATCACCCTCCTTAAGAATGACACTTTACCTCTGTTTTATTGTCGCATCATCCCTGTGTGTAGGAGTTCCAACCAACAGCAAAGCAGATCTTTCCTACAAAAAAAATCAGTCTTGATTTTTGTCCCCTCTTGCTCTTAAATTGCGCTTTGTGTTTATATGTCTTTTTTTTTTTTTAAACTTTCAAAAATCAATCTGTTATTGTTCTTGGTGCCAAAAGACCACTCTCCAAAAGATATTTTTGGGCCATACTGTGGAACATTCCATAGCTTTTACAAAAAATAATACAAGGACAGGCAATCTAACTTGTCCATTGTTCCCCATGGCCAACCTTTGCCAATGGCTGTGTTATTTAAAAATAGATTCCTTGACCTTATGATGCAATGGCAGACATTGGCTCACTGCATTTGTTGGCATTCATTACCCAGCTAGTTTTGGATGGTAGAATTGATGATATCCACCAAAGGGAATTAAGTGGTTTATAAGAGAAAACATTCTGACATCTCCTACCACAAGGGTTTATGTGAAGGATGTTGCTTTATAAACGATGGTTATTTAATACAAAACACCAGTTTCTGATGGTAATGGTTCCTCCCTAGAGTTTGTATATATGTGTAAGAGGATATTCTGATTTTGTATACACTGAGAATAAAGGCTGTCAAATTCGTTAAGGGCTGACATTCACATTCTTAAAAAGAGGGTTACTGAGTTCCTGTCTGTCTCTATGTAGCTCCTGTGTGAGCTCTATAACCTTGAAAAATCCCTAGTAAACACTAGTGCTTTGCTGTTCTGCCACCCGTGTGGATATATGCATCAAGGTAGTATTTCCTGTGAATTTGTTTTGGGTGTTTGCACAGCTGAACCCCATGGAGGTCAAAGAGACCCCTGTAATACTGCATTCTGCTTTATAGTAAAGTGTCCTTGAAGAGTTCATTGCATTTTGGGTGTCAACATTTCTGAAGGCATGTAGTCAAAATGGAAAATACAATTTGAATGATGTCTTTTATGATTAAATTAGAATCTCATGGGTATGTAAATAATGGATTGTGCTCTATTATTTGTAATCATTTCCGTTGTCTCTAGCTCAGGGTGAAAGTTGAAGTCCTTCCATTTACTTGCAACTCCCTCTTGCCCCGCCTCCGCCCATGATATCCCCACTTAGACATCTGGAAGGCTTGCTATCTCCTGAATTTCACACAAATGTCACTTTCTCAGTGATGTTTTCTGGGCACATTATTTTAAATGATAACTCCCGGCCTTGTCATTCCTTATTCCCTTTCTCTGCTTTATTTTATTCCATAATATAAAGATGACTTCAAAATAAGAAGTTCCTTTTGTCTTTCTTTCTAGAATGTAAGCAGGGCTGTTAGGTTTCTTTTCTTTGTTGCATGCCAGGTATCAAGCAGTGTGCATGGCGTATACTAGATGCTCGCATATTTGTTGAGGTTTCACTGTCAAATTTAGAATCAGAATCAATCTCTGCCAAGCTCAGTTTCCTCGGAATGTTCTGATCTAAAACTCTCTGAAAATTGAGCTGTGTGTATCAGAGAACTTTGCAAAGTCCCTCACCCTCAAATGGACTGTGAGAGATTTTTCCAGGCACTGTCAACTGTGGGTGTGGGATTTTTCTGTTACCATTTCCAGTCTGTGAGGGTGAGTTATGTAAGAGAATTATGTATTCCTGGCTAAGGTGTCAATTCCTCCATTATTGCCAATGGAAGCATTTGTGTACACCTTTAATGAGATGCAGTTATGTTTTCGACAATAAGGCTAATCTTTTAGCCTATTATAAGACAAGACTGAAACTCTCTTTATGGGCAGTGGCATGATGGTACAATTAAATGGTCATTATGCCCTGATTATAAGCCATGTTTCAAAATTATTGCTACATGCAGTGTTAACAGGGCTGCAGCATTGCTCCTAAAATAATCCAAGGATATCAGATTGTTGATGTGCTGTCAATTTGGAAGCAGGCCAACCTAGATTAGAATTCAGGCTTTTCCACTTACAGGCTGGTGACTCAGGGTGAGATACTTAACTTCTTTGTGCCAGGATTTCTTCCTCTGAAAGTGGGGATAATAGTGATACCTGCTTCCTAAGGCTGATGGAGGAATAAATGAGATTCAAGCAATCCTTCTAGCAGCGCTTGGCACATAGTGAGTGCTCAATAAATGTTAGCTGCAATTACTGTGTTAATGGTTCCCATTTGAAAGTGCTGTAGAGAAGAAACAATCTCTTGAGAGATGGAGATTGTGGTACTCAGTTCCCTGAGAGATTTTCAAGTTTAGAAGAAATCCTTGTTTTTTTTTTTTTTTTTGCATGATTCAGAGACTGACTTTTTTTAAAAGTCGGAGACTGGGTTAGTTCAGAAAGGCAAGAAGAAAACCTCTAGACCTTACCATGTGTTGGTGGAGGTGTGAGTTGCCTGAACTTCTCCCACATTGTCACTGGTGACAAATTCATTCTAGTGATTGTCCTCAGGCTCCAGGTTGTGGTAAAGGTGGAAGGGAGGATGAATCTCTCCCTATTTCCTGGGGGCTGGCAGGCTAGTATCTGCAAAGATGATCCCTGAGAACTTGATGTTGAGGTTCTGGTAGCATACTGAGGATCCCACATCAGGAATGGCGGGGGCAGTTGGGCTTGGTGTTCTAAGGGTGTGGAGTCAGACTGGTTGGGTTCAAGTTAATTTCTACCACTTCTCTGCTAAATGACCACTGGCTGCCCCATAGGCAGAATCGCCTGAAAATACAGAACAGCACATTCTGTGTTCTGACAGCCACGTAGGGGATCCATTTTTAAGGTCTAGGACTATTTTTAGTGGGGTCATGAGCCCTAAATAACCTCCCAGAGCCTCATTTCTCCCAAGTGAAAATAATACCTACTTCACAGGGTGCTTGTGAAGATTAAGTGACAAGATACATGCGAACCCTTACAGTCTGCTTGACATGTAAGTTGCAGTTAATATGCCTACAGAATAGCAGTGATTTCCTCTAAACCAATGATTTTCAACTCAGGGGATGAGACTAACCAGCACACTTTTATAATGTCTAAACACAGGCATCAGGATGGAGGAGTAGAGGCCAAGGATGCTGCAAAACATTGCACAATGTACAAAAAAACAAAAACAAAAAAAAACCCCAAAGAATTATTAGCCCTAAGTGGAATGAAGGCTGAGGTTAACAACAACCTGCACTAAGACTTAAATTTCTGGTTGAGATTGGAAAGCTGAATTAGTGGTGGTTGGCTAAAAATTGCAATTATTTGTTATTTATTGATCTGTCATGACAGTGAGACCTGGATTAAAGTTTTGCCTGGGTAGGTGATTGCACTCTCCCTTTAGCCGTGAGAATATTAGCTGAAGAGGTCAAGTCATTTGTCCTGGTCTTATTAGTTGAAATTCAAGTTCAGATCAGCTATATACCAAATTTCTCATCCGAGGTTCTATGCTGCGTATGTTTTGATTCCATAACTGAGAGCTCCCCTTGCTGGTTGATGTTGGGTGTCTCTGCACCTCTAGTAGACTCTACCATTGTGGAGTACAGTATAGCATGCCTGGCGACCCTACTGAAAATAATCCTAGAAGTTAAAAATGGATCCCCCAAGTGGTCCTCAGAACACAGGGTGCTGATCTGCATTTCTGGGTGATTCTGCTTATGGGTGGCCTCACTCTGCTCCCCCTACCTCAACCCTCCTCCCCCCAACCCTGCCGGTCCTGCCTCCTGTTCACACTCTCCCTTCATATATATCTTAGTCATGATTCATGAAATCATTTTCATGATTTCAGGTGTCACAACAGTATCTTCTAATTGTAGATTTGTTTTCTGTCTCCCATACTGGATTCTGTATTTCTGGAAGACAGTATCCCCTGTTATATGTCTCCTCATAATCTCTGCCCTCTGCAGGTGCTGCAAAAATATCTGTTCATGGAATTCTTGAGAGTAATGAGCAGGCATAACTTTTAAATAAATAAAAATTCTTGTCTAAGATCTTGTTGGCTAGAATATCTGTGGCTTATTTTTAAGGCATATTGAATATACTGAGCCATATGTCTGACTTTTCCGTGATGATTTAAGATGGTTTTCTGCCAGTTGTTGTAGCATTTTGAACTGTAGAGAAAATATTGAATTAATTGTGTGCAAGGTCTTAGAGGGCCTTTATTCTGACCAGATGTGTACAGTGATTGAGGCTTATGCGATGTGGCCATGGAAGGCATCACTTTGGCTTGATTGAAATAGAGTCAGTTGTTTTGCCACCTGGATTCCTGGCCCAGTGTTAACATTTTCATCTGATGGGGAGAGTGTGTTCATTTCCGCCTCCAGCTATCAGCCTGTTTAAGTCTGTGTGACTTGTTTAAGAATTCAGAACTCAAGATCAAGTTGTTCAAAGGAGCTTTCTTTCGTATTGGCTTGTGTGTGTGTGTAATAAAAAAATCATCCATATTTTAATTTCTAACCTTTTAAAAACTCAAATAGTATTGTGACCTTGTTTGAATTGTTAGTTACTACCAATGTTGGTCTGTGTTTTTCTCTTGGGAAATTCAGGCCCCCCTCTCTCCCCCATGAGAGATGTGAATATGAAAGAGGATTTTATTCACATTGCTCATAATTCTACTTCAGAGAAATGCATGTCTTAACACTCCACTTCCCCTAGACATTTATAGATATATAAATGTTTATAATCACATACATACATATTTTGGTGATTTTTTGGGGGGAGGGTCTCCTTTTTATAAAAATTGCATCATTCAAATTCATGACTTACTGTTTTGTTAGGATTTTTTCGGGGAGAGGTATCTAGCAATATATCATGGACATTTTGCTACACTACATATGTAGATCTATCTTGCCATTTCAGTGACTATGGAATCCATTTTTGGTTGTGCTATATTAAATCATGACTTTGAGGATGAAAATTTAGGTTGTTTTCAGTTGTATCCACAACATATCAACGACTATCCTTGTACAGATATATATATATATATTTTTTTGGATAGATGGGTAGAAATAGGACTTTTGACTTACATGAATTTCATCTTCTTGAGATTTTAACACCTATCATTATGCTACCCTTCAAAAGTGTGTATTTTGTATCACTACTGCCTATGTATGAATTTCTTAACTCAGTTATAGATTCTACCTAACACTGTAACTATTTACTTATAATAATCATTATAAACTAAAGTACTGAGCTGGCATTTTAAAGACATTAGGGAGTGGTGAGGATTGGAGTAAACTGGAAGAAGATATTCTGTTCACCAGACAGCAGTTGCCACTCAGCTTCATTCTCTTGCTGTCACGTGGGAACTTTGACCTAAGGTTGCCAAATTTTTCATGAGAATCTATAAGCTTGAATTTTTTCAAACATACTAACTTTGCCAATTAAAAAATCTTGGTTCAAAGTTCTTTCAAAAGCCTGGATCAGCCAACCACAGTACATCTGGGAGCCATATTGGTCCTCGGTCAGCAAGCTTACAGCTTCTCTCTCACTTGACATCTCTCATGCTTCATCTTTTTAAGAGCAGTGATCGCATTTCTTACTCTCATCTGAATTCCCAAGGTCCCGGGATAGTGACCAACTCAAAATGAGGGTCAATACATGTATGTTACAGTGAATAATAAGTTCCAGAAGTGGTTCAATGTGTCATTCTAGTCCACATAAGTTTATTTGAAGTTCAGCTAGTGAACTTCAACTCATTCTAAGTTGGGGAGCTGGGAAAGGGCATCTTTTGATTGCTGACCATAATTCTTTCTTTCTGTCCTTTTTGATTATAATTCTGGGAATATTTTATCTCAGGGTACTAGCCTCCTGAGTGTTCAAAATGGCATCTTGACACTGATATTTATATTCTATAACCATATAGTGAGAGTAGTATACATATAGTATATATTCTCTCCTTGGGATGATTTTACAGTGAAAAATATGACCTTATAAATAAAATAATGAATGACTTTGATGCATACAATTTAGGGAGGTTGTGTCAACTTGTGTTGACATTCTATAGATAAGTTGGGACTCTAACCTTTACTCCAAGAGTAGATGTTGTCAGAACATAATTAATCTCAACAATTGGTGGCCATTTGTTCTTCAGTGCTAGTGTTATGTGGTAGAATTTTATTTCTTGAAAACCTTCTTGCTTTCCTGCCTGTATAGTGGATTATTGTATTACACCATTCATATTTGGCTCCTGGATAGGGAAATGTACTTGGGTAAGTCAGATGAGAAGTTTAGTCAATACAGTTTTTCTATGAAGGATCTAAACAAGGAAGGGCCTGTAAAACAAAAACTTTTAAAACTGGCAATAACAGCTCAAGGTGGAGTTTAAATTGTGCTAGGTTTGGGCTTATACCTTGTTTGTATTCTCTCCTTCTCTGGATCCCTTCTTTCTCTCCATACCCATATCAGAATAAGAACATTCCAAAAGTTTGTCTAGGAATTCAGATTTTAGCTGAAATGTTCTATACGTAATCCAGGCCTTTGGATGGGAGACAAAACTCAGGAGATTTTCCAAGTTTAGATTACCTATGTCCTGGTATCTAGTTCCTTCAGTATGATAGCCACATTTGGTGCCCCAGAATCCCTTCCAATTAGCATGAAATTTGGCTTCTCTCTACTACTTTAAATGCTCAAGGATAAACTATAGCAGGAAACACTTATGTCCTGTGGTGTTTTAAGCCAGATAATCCTGAACTTAGATCTTCAGTAGAGTCTAGCTAAGGTGAATCACACCTTGGTTCAGAGCTCCTTAACAATGCAGAGGTACTATTAAGCCACTTAAGCCACCCTGAGCATGCAAACTCTTTAGAAAGCAAAAAGGGTTATCACAGTATTATACAAGTATGATTATTTAGAAGAAAAAAAATCAGAGATTGGATTCCCAGCAAAGGAAACATTTTTTGTAGCTATTGCCTATTTAAGTCTCTGTAAGTGTGAGAAAATGCTGCCATAAGGTAGAAAGGCCCTGGGTTTCTTAAGAAATGTGAATCTGTTTGAGACATTGGAGCTAAAAATACAAGCTCAAGCTATTCTGAAATAATTATCTCAAAGAAAGACGATAGTGAGAAGAAGGCATTAATGGGAATAGAATAGCTGGCTGTTACTCCTGGAGTCTTTTTTTGATGGCAGGAGCCTATCCATGGGGCTTAATAAAACATGGTGCATTGCCTTGTGCCTCAATCCCAGGGGGAAAGGGATTCTGAGAAAACTGAGGGGAAATTTGTAGCCCTGTGCACCTGTTACCAGGCACTTGTATTTACCTGATGGCTGCTAGCATATTGCAGGCAGAGCTGCCTGGAGAAAATGATCAGCTTTGGAACGTGGTGCACAAATTCAGTTTGGGGGTGAATAGAAAGTGCATCAAAATTACCTGGGAGGATTTTCAAACTACGTGTGTCTGGGGGTGGCTTCAAGAGTGTTTTTGATTCATGTCTTCCTGCCCAGCAGGTTCCAGATGCTTCAGCTTCGAAGAATGGTCATAACATTACAATGATTCAAAAATTTCAAGGGTGTTTATTAAATATGGAGTTACCCGACTCTAGTTCAGAACTATGGAGTAAAAAACATGGGAGGGTGAGCCCTGTAAATCCATAGTTTAAGAACATTTGTGATAATTGTGGGAAATTTGAGATTCATGGCTCTAAAAGACTGGAATTTTCAGTCCAGTCACTTAATAAATGATGGTAAAGACACTACTCTGCACTCAAATGAACATTGACTAGAAGGAATAAAGAATAAAAAAGCAAATTGGGGCCCTCCCTGGTGGCGCAGCAGGTTAAAGCACAGCACTAAGAAGCTAAAGCCACTTCAGCATGAGTTCTATCCCCACCCCAGTATGGTGCTGCAGACCTTTCCTGACCGGCCTGCTACTCCCCTCAGCACTGTACTTCTCAGTCAGCCTGTTCTGCTCCCCACTGTCTCTCTGGTGAATCCGCTCACTGCTGCTGTACCTCTGGCCTGTACCCCAGTTCTGTATGCACAAAAAAATAAATCTTAAAAAAAAAAAAAAAGCAAATTGGGTTTTTTGAGCTACTACTTCCAGGATGGCAAATACTGGGTATATGCATGTGGGGTGAAGGAAAGCAGCTCTGTCCAGGAGAACTTTCTGTGAGGTACTCTTATCTGTGAGGTCCATTATTCTTTCCTCAGGCATGTGTGGACATCGTACATATAATATGTGGCTCGTAGCTACATTTCATTAGCCACACTCTGTTTACATAAAAGTAATTTAAATTTAATTATTTAATAACCACATATGGCCAGTCACCACTGGACTATGTAGGATTCAGTGCTTTTACAAGTGGTAAGATACTCACAGATCTTTGGTGTCTCATTCATTTGCCCTCAGAAGGAAAGGCAGGAGTGATAATTTGGGTTGGTGTTGGTTAAATTGAAAGGTTGAGTTCAGTAGTTTTTAGTGTCCTTTTGATCTTTTTTCCTAATGACCCTTATGGGAGTTCAATATATGGCAATGCGCTAATTCCCCCAAATGTAGTATTTGATATAGTACAGATTTGTTCCATGAGGCTAGGGATGATGTTTCTTTCTCCTGTGAACTTCTCTTTCTTCACTACTTAGAATATGCTGGATAGTTGAATAAATGACTTCAACTTTGAATATTTTATGTAAAGAGTATATTATCTCAGGGTGGTAAAAATGTTTTATCATCTTGTGCTTTTGGTTAATAGTAATGGAAAACAACTCAAATGGCTTAACCAACAAAGTAGTTTGCCTGTGTGTGTAGGGAAACCCAGGATGGCTGTCTTTGAAGATGGGGACTTCTAAGGAAGTAATTAAGGTTAAATGAGGACATAGGGGTGGGCCCTGGATTTGATGCAGTTTTATTATATACTAATTCAGACATTCAGTTCATAAGAACAAAATTTTCTTCACAATAACTTTTGAGGTAGATATTGTATCACCATTTTACTGATGTTGGTTAACTAACCTGTCTCAACTCAGTAGCTAATAAGCTGTGATTTGAATACTGGTTCTAACTCCAAAGGCTGGGCTTTCATAATTATTCAAGACCAGAGATTTTCAACTGGGGGTTGTTGCTATCACCTCTCACCCACTATGAGGGGACATTTAGCAGTCTCTGAATAAAGTTCTGGTTGTTACAAAGAGAGAAGGGCTGCTGGCATGTTATGGCTAGAGACCAGGGGTGCTGCTAAACTTCCCACAATGCATCTGACCGTTCACCACAACAAAGAAACATCTGGCCCCATGAGCCAACAGCACAAGATTAGAAACCAAGATTTAGAAACTCAAATGTTATTTTCTCAGAGAACTCTGTCCCCCTCTGGCTCTACTCCATCACATAATTTTCATAGTCTGTGTGTTTATTATCCATCTCACTGGACTATAATTTCCTTGAGGGCCGGAACTTGATTTACATATTCTATTATTATTATTGGGTGGGTGGTACCTGGCCTTTGGCAGGTAAGCAGCATAAATAGTTGTTACTGAACGCAGGTACCACCAAACAGATGCCTCCTTAAGGTGGGTAGGTGCTTTCAGATATAGAGATGTTGAGGGAAGATATGAGGATTAACCAAAAGCTTTGAACAGTCCTGGGGAACTATGGAGACACACTGTAGATTCCCACAGGGCAGAGTGGGAGATAAATAGATATGCTTTTAGTCTGTTGGCAAAGTTCAAGAATCAAAGACTTGAACGAGAAGAATGGGAGATAAATAACCAGGACCAACTCATGTTGTACTGAGTGAGGTGAGAGACTGAGCTTGGGTGGCTGATTAAAATCCTGAGTGCTCTGAATTCAGGGGATTATAAAAACAAATCACAGCTCTGTTAGTGGCCACCAAAGGCTGTTTAGCACTGACAAGGGACAGTGATGTGTGAAGCAAGCAAGAGAGCTTAACAGTTATAGTGCGCTTCCCTGGTTTCAATTCAAGTGTCGTCTCTTACCAGCTGGGTGACTTGAGGCCCTTCACTTCTTCGCCTCTCTATACCTCAGTTTCCTCCTCATTGAATGTGATAATTGTGACTGTCTGGAAACAGCAGAGCTCCCTGCCTAAGATGTTTAAAGTTGAGGCCTCCCTGGTGGCATGAGGGGTTTAAGTCTTAGCTCTAAGAAGTTATCCCCAGCCACTGCAGCATGAGTTTGATCCCCGGCCAAGGCTCTAATCTACATGGCACAACAGAACTCTCCTGTTTCCCTTGCAGTTCCCTTCAGCAATGTATTTCAATAGATCTGCCTCTGCTTCTGCCTCTGGTGAATCCTCTCACCCCCTGTACCTCTGGCCTGTACTCCCATTGTTCTATGCAAACATAAATAAAATCATAAAAAAAGAGTTGTATAACTATCACAGCCATCAAGTCTGTCTTCTAAACTGGAAGTCTGTATCCCCTGAACACCAGCTCGTCATTATCCCTTGCCTTAACCCTTGGCAATCACTAATCTTTCTGACGTGCCAAGTCAGATCATAGTAGGTATCTCATGCAAGTGGAATCACACAGTATCTGTCCTTTAGTGTCTTACTTATTTTAACTAACACAGTGTCCTGAAGGTCCATCCATGCTGTTGCATGTCTCAGCATTTCCGCATTTTAAAGTCTGAATGATATTCCATTGTGTGGTATACCTCATTTGGCTTATCCAGTCATTTCTTAGAAGCTCTTTGGGTTTCTTTTTCCAGTTGACTTTGTTCCTTTGGGTTTCTTTTTCCAGTTGACTTTGTTCTTTTGGCTCTCCTTTGAAGTAGTAGCAGTTAAATTTTCTTGACATCTGGTCCCCTCCCTTCTGCTTTTCTTTTTTCTCATGGTTCCATTTGACCTTCTGTATTTTTCAGGAGCATCATTTGCCTAATGTCTCTGGCTTCAAATATTATCCGGTGAAACCTTGTCGGAAATTTTCTTGACATCTTTTTGGAACTAGAGCAATTTGCAAAGGTTGTGCTTGTTAGCTATCTACTCTGATGGGCTTCGATCCCACTATCAGCTTTGAATAGCCGGACATTTCACTTTTCTGGATTGAAGGCCATAGGCTCTGTGAACCCATTTTCAGTCAATGATGGATTCCATATCCAGTGGTGGTCCCAATAGGCTATGACTTGGAGCTCAGGGATATAGTTGTAGTAGACTGGAGCATCTCAGTTTGTATAATAACATTGGAGGACATTTTGCACAATGATAGACTCACCCAGCTGTGTTTTCCTTGTCATTTAGCAATATATAACTGTAGTTACACTCATAGGATTTGCATTTCAAGTAGCTTGGATTAGAATCCAGACCCACTGGTCATTTGTTAAGTGGCTTTGGGTGTATGATTTTACTTCTGAGAAGCAGTGATGATAACATGTGCTTTAGATGGTTGCTGCGAGGATTACTGGAAATGGTGCAGTGACGCTCTCAGGATGGAGCATAGAGCAAAGGCAACGTTGAATACATGATAACAATTATTATACTATATTAAGATTGTCATTTTTCCTCCCTTGGACATCATAACTTTTGATTTTTGGTTTGTGGAGGTGCAGAATTGACTGTGTAATTGACTCAAAACACTTCTGTTTAACACGCTGGGTTTTTATCATCTTTCCTGGCATTACCACTTCCTTAGATTTAATGGAGCTGAATTTGTTGGAGCAAAATTATATGAAGCAAATTTAATAGAAGCACATTCTAAGTATACTTATCTTTATTCTTCATGCTACTTTCCTTAGATCTCTTACTTGAAGGCTGAATTTTGTTACCATTCTGCAGGAAGTTACAAATGATTATAGTGCCATTAAATTATTCCCAAGTCTTTAGAAGTCTAGAATGATTGGCATAAAGGTAGAAGGATAACAAATGCATGTAGATATTTTCCAGTAACCTTTACACTAGGCTCATAGCCTGGTATGGTCAACTTTTCTTTCTGTTGTTTTGTTTTGATGCCTGTGGGATCAAAATGGAGCCACTAGCTATATGTTGTTATAAAAATTTTTGTGTACTTTGATCTCATTTAATCCTATTGAAAGTATTATAGCCTTAATTATGTGCTATGCATTGCTGTACGTGCTCTATGTGAATTCATTTCTTCCTCAAGTAACTATGTACTAATCAGTATATTTGTGTTATTAACTTTTCAAAACAAGAGACATTGGCACATTTTAAGGGCATTTAGGAGGACCTCTGCAAATGGTGTAGCCAGTCAATGGGCTTTTGTGGGTAAAGCATTGTGTTTTTTGGCTGTTCCATTTTGTTTAGACTTTTTTTTTTGTCCAGGTGCTTCCCTTAATAATACCTGTGCTCCAATTTCTTAATCTCAGAGAAAGTGCCATGTTTATAGCGATGAAGACATATTGCTGAAATCGCGTGTTTTTTTTTTTTAAGATTTATTTATTTATTCACACAGAACTGGGGTACAGGCCAGAGATGCGGAGGGTGAGAGGATTCACCAGAGACAGAGCGGGGAGCAGAACAGGTAGATCGATGAAGTACACTGCTGAGGGGAGCAGCAGGAGGGTCAGGAGAGGTCTGCCACACCATGTGGATCTCCTCTGGGACAGGCGGGAATCGAACTCATGCTGAAGTGGCTTAAGCTTCTTAGTGCTGCGCTTTAACCCGCTGCACCACCAGGGAGGGCCTCTTTCTTTTTTTTAATGTATAGAGGGCACTCTGTTTTTGCTGCAGCCAACCTTGGTAACTGCTAAACAGAACTCACATTTATTATTAAGATGCAATTAATAGATGTTTGACAAAACAGAATACTTAAAAATCTCCATGTGATAGAGAAAATTAAAACATAAAATTATTATAAAGCAAGAGTCTTTTCAAGATAAATCACTCCGCTGGATTTACACGAACTATAACATAAAATATTTTGTAATTTTCTTATTTTCTAGTTGAAATTGAGATGTAAAAAAGCAGTTGAGTTTTTCAGTGAGTGAAGTTTTTAACTGGATGTCTGCTGAACCCGAGTTTCTGTCATAGGATATGGTTTCTCTAGGCCCTCTGTGTTGAAGATCTGCAGGAATCCATGGTGGTCATATGAAGACTTGCTTTTGAATTGTTCTCCCAACTTTTGCAGTGCCCAGTCTTGTAACCTGCCCAGAACAGTATGAGTAAATGGTTGAAACTAAAATGAAAATGGGACAGGTGGCCCAGATCATGTGCTCTGAAGGGAGTCTCTGTAAGTGTTCCCTGTGCAACCTGGCATTCCTCTTCTATGAGAGGTTTTTATCTGGCCCTGCCCTATGTGCTCATTTTATTTGTTAAGAACTAAATACTTGCTTTTATTGCAGGAGTGTTCTGAGGGAGCTAGGTAAGTAAAAATAGGGGTTCCCTAGTGGTGATTGTAGGGGTAGGGATACCCTGAATGTGATTGTACTATAGCAGTTAGTTTCCCCTCTTAGTATCTAACACCATAAATATGACACTTTCCATGGTCTCTGAAAGAACGTGTACATGAGTAAGCCTAGGAGGATCTGGGGCTCTTGAATTCTCTAAGGCAGTAGTAATGCAGTGCGGGGCACAGCTGAACAATACACACTTCAGAATGTGTTAGGTATGCAGACTCCAGAGTCAAGCAGTTGTGGGTCTGAATTGCTTACTGACTTACTGATAAACGGATAGCTGGTTGAGACCTTCCAAACTACATTACCCTAGGTATCTCTTCTACAGTGAGGGAAGGGTAAAGGGTTGAGGGAAGGGTGAAGGGTTTAGGCAGGGATTGAAGCTTCTACTAACCCACAGAGTGCCCTAACTGCTCTTCACTCAAAACAGTCTGCATTCTTTAAGTCATGGTACTAGAACTCCCCAGGTTCTTGGGGCGTTGATTGACCTCTAGCCCTATACCAAGGTGACACTGAAGCCTACTCTGATTACTGAGAAAAGTCTACATGCCCCCTTTGGGGAGTATGATGATCCCACAACCTCCAGGGTTCATTTCTGTTACTAAATTATAATACATAAAATGGTTAGCATTTCTTTATCTCCTCTTACATGTTAAATGCTTTCTGTACATCTGCTCAGATAATTTTCATGGGGACTTCCCCTATTTGAATAAGGATACTGAGAACTAGAGATTGAGGGCAGGTTAGGTTGTGTGACTCCATGCCAGCATGCCTGTGTTCATTTGTCTCTGAGTACCCAGTGACTTCCATTGGATAATGGGACAGAGGTTCCCAGGGGGAGATGAAGAATGCTAAGGGGTGGGGGAGGAGAGAAAGACACTGTGAAGACAGTTTGTAGTCACCCAGGCTCAAAGCAGGCCTATGGAGGAGGTTGTGTTTGTCATTAGTAGGATATACAGAGATAGGGTGGACTGTTATTCTAAGTGTTGGGAACAGTGGGAGCAAAAACCTGTAGTCAGGGAAGTTCCAGTTCTTCCCATGGCTCAGGCGACTTGAAGTTAAGGCAATAGGTGAGAAAATAATGGAATGAGAGAACATGTTCCCTTTCTGGACTTGGCAGAAATTAAGAAATATTCATTTGCTGTTGGTTGTGATATTACTTGATAAAGCCTTTTTGGAGGGCTTTTAGGAAGAGCACATCAAAAATGATTGAACATTTGACCTAGTGTTTCCACCACTAGAAGCTTAGTGTCTGGAAGTACTCAAACTCATGAAAGATAGTTATAAGACAATATTGTCTATAGCATTGCTATAATGACAAAATTTTGAGGTTGGCTCATATATGTTATAAATGATTGAAAAGTTATGGCATCTTCTTAGAGTGGCACATTCTCCAGTTAACTGAAAAAAAAAAAAAATTACATGATGTATTAACTAAAAAAAAAAACAAACAAAAACGAAAAACTCAAGAGACAGAACAGCATACCTGACTGGGATGTGTAACTCACAACTGACCTGTGGTTGGGGTATGTGTGTGTACATTAAAAATGAAAACATCTCCAACAGCTGTTCCTCATGGCTGCCTCTGAGTAGGGTGGCCATATGTTCCAATTTTCTTGAGAAATACTGGTTTACACCTTCTGTCCTTGTGTAATTATTAATAATGCCCTGTTGCAGTCTTGAGGATTATGGTACTAATAGTCTATGGATTGGTTCACCACTGAGCAACATGCCTGCTCATCACCACCTTTTTTTTTTTTTTTTTTTTGCCAGATATCTAGGCAGAAACTTAAATAAGTTTTCAGTGAACTCATTAGAGACCTTCACTGTCTGAGAAATGTGTACATTGCCACTAACATGCTTTTTCAAAGATCTAGTGGGGAAACTTCGCATTTCCTTTTTTCAGTTGGCTCCTAGGTCATTGAATTGAAATTCCCCTTTGCAAAAACAACACACCTTTTTAAAAAATGTAAAATTTGTAGCCTTCCCCACCCCCAGGTTCCTCAAACATAAATTTAGACACAATAGGATTCAAAATTATTAGATGAGCTGCATGCAAACTATTGACCTAGAGTGGGCTTCAGAGTTGGCTGGGTTCCTCTTTTCTTTGCTTCCCAGTAAAACCCTAGAGGAAATGGGATGGGTGGGAAATAACTGCAGTAAAAAACAGCCATGATTCAGATTCACCAGCCTCATGGGGCACATGCCAGGCATTGTGCTCAGTGATTTCTCTCCTGTCATCTCATTTATTCTCGACCCAAATGGCTACTAAATGTCATTAACCTCATGGATGCCCATGGAAACAAAAGCTTGGAAAAATGAACTACCTGCCTAGGGTACTTGGGTTCAAACCAGGCTCTTTTGATTTGGAGTTTTAGCATTCACCCCACTGGGGTTTCTGAACCTCAGCTCCCAGGGCATGTTGTGCTAGGCAGTTCTTAGTTGTTGGAGGCCATGGGGATGGGGCCATGGTGTTGGAAGAGATTTAGGCTTATCCCCCATTTGTAACACAAAACTAAAAATTTCTTTAAACATTGCATAAAAGGCCTTCAGTGGGTAGAATAGTTTCTGAGAATGACATATTTCATCAAAGCTGGTGGACATTGTAAACTCCAGACAAATCAAGGGCTACGAATAGTCAAGCAAAGGTAGATAGAGACTCTAAATAGCTGGCAATTTGTAGACTCTTGCAGGTCTAGATTTCTTTGCTTGTAGTTAGCCCCTGGCTCACTAGGAAAAAGTAGCTGAAAATCCTGAATAATTGCTCAAAATGTTGAAAATACTGGACTCACTCTGAGCTCATCCATCATGCTCATCTTCCACTCCTTTTCTCCCTGGCTGGTCAGAGATGTTCTATCACTATAAAAGTTCCTATTACCAATTCCACATGACTCCACTCAGAGTTCTAGGGAGAGGCTTAATGAAAAGCTGTTTTGAGCATTTGGTGAAATTGTTCAGTGGTATCTGGCCTTTGTGCCATGAAGTCCATAGCTCAGCCTGTAAATGAATGGTTCATTCCTGGGAAATCTCCTTTAAGGGAGTTGAAAGGTCTTGCCATCTGCTTTTATCTATCACCATGTCCACCTCTGTTTTTTGTAATTAGCTGATTTTTACTGAACTTTTATGTCTTTGCATTGTTTTAAGGGAAGGCTGTGATAAAGGATTTTTTTTTTTAAAGATTTATTTATTTGTGCATACAGAACTGGGGTGCAGGCCAGAGGCTCAGGGGCGGTGAAAGGTTTCACCAGAGACAGAGTGGGGAACAGAACAGGCAGATCGACGAAGTACACTGCTGAGGGGAGCAGCGGGCGGGTCAGGAGAGGTCTGCCACGCCATGTGGTCACCTCCAGGGCAGGCGGGAATCGAACTCATGAGGAAGCGGCTTTATATTCTCAGTGCTGTGCTTTAGCCCGCAGCGCCACCAGGGAGGGCCTGTGATAAAGGATTTTTAATATGATTTCTTCTCATATTTATTTTTATTTTTTCATAAAAAGCTTAGAATGAATGTTTACTAGATAAAGTATAGTTTGTTCAAGTTTCATGACTCAGTATAATTTCTTTGTTCTCTGCAAAGAAATAAATTTTGGTAAGATATTACTTGATGCCTTGTTCAAGGAAAGTTTCATTAAGTATTTGCAAGATACAAATTGCATGCAATTTAAAGTTGGAGATTTAGGGTGAGCTGAATGTATAGATTGTTTCAGTAGTTGTTCTTTTTAATTTAAAGGATATACTTTCAAACATCCACTTAGCTGTTTATCACAATTAAACAAAACCAATCTGGTATAGATCAGCATGTGTGATAGAGGGATAGAGTTTGGGAAAGGCAAATGTTGAATGTCTGGTTCCTTGTTAACCCTTTAAAAATATTAACTCGTATTTTATTTAACCTTGAAAAATGACAAATAGTATAATATGGTCATATTCATTATCTCTACTTCCCTTTTATTTTATTTTATTTTTGTATGGTGGGACTCCCTGTCAGGGAATGCCCTAGGGAATCACCCCTAAGGAGGGGCTGAAGGAGAACTCATGCTGTAATGTAGTTTCATTGAGGATCCTGGGAGACACACAGGAAGTTCTGAAATTAATATGGTTCTTAGTACCATTCTGAACTGTCAGGTAGCCATGGGATATGGGCTGTTCTTGGAAGGAAACATGACTGTGGAGAAAGTCATGACCTAAAGTGGTAGAGAGGTATAGGACAAAGTCACTGCCTTTGAGCATGTAATATTGGGGCGTCATTTTCTCTCACTCTGTGCACAATTCATTTAACAAGTGCCACTTCAGTGATTTGATCACGAACATACATGTGGGAAGTGGGATGGTATGGATTTGAACTCAAGTTTGATCAGTTTCTAAAACTATTCTTTTATTGCTATCGGACTGCTGCAGTGTTAGTTGCCATAGAAATGCATACTGCAGACAGCCCTTTTCGTTTGCCATGTGGCTTTATATCCGCTGCAATGTGGGGACACCCTTGAAGTTTGCTGAATTGGCTTCCTTCAAAGTACCTTTTATCACAGGGGTTTGAAAGGAAAGGTGTAAAATCATTTGTCCTAAATGAGTCATCAGCTAGAATAAAATCTGAACTCTAGCCCTCTATTATGTTCCCCAGCCAAGGGTGACTTTGAGCAAATTGGTGTCCTTCTAATTCCCTAGGGAAGAAGCATTTGACTTAACAGGCCATTGCCTTTTATTTATTTATTTATTTTTAAGGGATTAATTTGGTATAATAGGTTATCATTCAAGATATTTTTTTTCCAAGATAATTTTTAAAAATTCCTTAACCATGGAATTTTTTAAATGGAATTTTCAAAGTATGCAAAAAGATAGAGACACTTATAAGGAACTCATATTCAGTAGTTATCAGTACATGGTCATTCTTGTTCAGGTAACACGTAGCTTCCTCTGACAAGGCTTTCAAATCCTGGTTTGTAAAATGCTTCTTCTAGGCTGATATCACTATCTGGAAATCCCAGGCAAAGGTGCTTTGTAAATGAGATTATGAAATTGCTCCCCCAAAGAGGAAGTTACATTTTACTGAAGCCCATCCTTTGGAATTTGTAGATAGTTGGACTACTAAGGACACTAAAATCCAGGCAAGCCAGTGACAGCCTGTCTGCCTTAGGATGATGTAAGAGGGAACAGCTAGCAAGGACACATGTACTCCGCTTTTCTGAACACTCAGGGTGGGATTCCAGCAGCTTCCTCAAGCTTTCACTCAGTGAGCACTTGAGTGTAGCAGGCCATGTTGCCCTCAGTGATTATCATGCCACCCAAGAGGCCCAGAGGTTTAGGGAGCTCAAGGCTAAGTTGGAACACTGCTGCAAATTGCCAGCTCACAGGCCAGGGTGATGCTCACTGGGAGCCCTGCACAGTGAAATCTGCCGAGAACTTGAACCCACACTTAATGCCTGCACAAGCCACTTAGCTCCTTTGTGTCTTGTTGTAAAGTGGGGTTAATAGTAATATCCACTTCAGAGTTATTGTGATTAATAAAACAATAAATGTGAAGGGAGGACTTGCTTTGTGGTAATGATTACTATTTTTAAAAAAGATTTATTTGTATTTATTTATGCATGCAAGAGCTGGGGTGTAGGCTAGAGGTGCGGGGGTTGTGGGGGTGAGGGGATTCATGGAGACAGAGTGTGGAGGAGAACAGGCAGATCCTCTGAAAGACACTGCTAGGGGGCACAGGGGGTGAGACAGGAGAGGTCTGCTGTGTCATGTGGGTCAGCTCCCTGGCCAGAGAACAAGCTCAGTGGCTGGCGATAGATAACTTGACAGTGCTGAGATTGTAACCCCTGTGTTTTGATTGTTATTTTTTAATAAAGAAACTTGTTTTTAAGCTTCAAGAGCAGTGACTGAGGACCAAAGAACTGTGTGAAGATAATATATTTTTTATTGAACACCACTGTGTTACATGTCATACCCAGGGCTTTATAGGCTTGTTTAATGCTCTCAGAGCCCTTATGATGTGCCCTGTGAATAGATGACAGCTCAGAGAAGTCATCTTGTCCAGTTACCCATTGCTAGGACCAGGTCTGAATTCAGGTATTTCTTACTTCTATAAGGATCATAAGTTCTCCTTGATATTCCCTCCACCATCCTTGGTGGTGGGGCACCCAGACTTATTCCCTAACTGTATGTGTATATATACATTTTTTGCTTTAGTATTAGGACTCTTACTGTTTATTTATTTGGCTGAAGTGGGCTCATTTTATCTTATGGGGTTGGTGGAAGTCTGGATATATCATCCAGGGTAAAGGGAGGGAATATAAATTATATACACAGGGTTGTCTGGGTTTGAACCTTACTTTCTGAGTAAAATCCTGGGGGCCTAACAATTCTCTTCACTCCCATTTTTCTAAGCTGGTATAACTTAAAGCCTGTCAGGAACTTCCCTCTGCTTTTGTAGTTACAAGCGCTTTTATGGTCTTGATCCTGCCTCCCTCGTGGAGTCTCATTTTGCACATGCTGTTCCCTTGTAGTTCCTTTAATGTGCACTGTTCCTTCAGACCATGTGGCCTTTTTTGCATGTGTATTCCTCTCTGTCTGATGCTGTCCCCTCCTGTCTGCCAGCCTCAGTGACCTGAGTAAGCTCTATTTCTGCAGATCTCAGTTGTATTATCCATTTCATCAGGGAGCATTTCCTGCCAGGGTTTGATCTTACATTCACCTTTTGTAGTATTCAACCCAAGGTTGTATTTTTCTTTGTATTTTGTGGTTGTGTGAGTTCCCACATTTCTCGACTCCAAGCTGCGTGAGGGCCAGGAATTTTGTTTTTTACATACCTACTGTATCTACAGTGGGTGGAATGGTCCCTGCCTGAAATTAGTGGGTGCTCACATTTGGAGACTGAATGAAGGAGAGATGAAGGCAAGGCAGAATTCTCCAGGTACTCCAGATGGTGTGGGCCTGCGCATAGCAAACCCCTAACCTGCAAGTGTATGAGTTACCTGGGAATTTGGGCTCTGGCCGAGTAGATCCAGTGTCTGGTCTCTAACTGGGCCCCAAGTGGAGCTGATGTTGGTCCTGGGCCCATACTTTGAACAGTAAGAATGTGTGGAGCCAAATAAGATCCAGCAAACAAATGTGGCAGGCGTGGGCAGGCCAGTATTCTCTTCTGCTCCTGAGGAAAATGGAGCCAGTACACTAAAATGGTAACCATTTCACTGTGACAGGGCTACATTTATTCTGTTTTCCTTCTTGTCTGCAGTATATTTTCTTTCTAGCAAGCTTATTCTTTTTACTATCTCTGCACCCTTGATAAATGGTCCTGAAAGATTTTCTTCCAAACAATATAGTGGCAACAGATTTTACTGACAACAGCTGCTTAGAATGCAATTAACAAACTTCTCCTTAGTACTTGTGCTGCAGTTCTTATAGCTGCACATCAGTGGGGAGGTTCTTTCTTTTCTCCTCCTATTATTGGATTGTGTTGGTGACATGGTAAGTCCAGGGTTTGGAATCCACTCCTGTTTTCTCAGATACTGATTAGGTTTTGAGTATGTAGCTCAGTTTCTTTGCTGGGTTTCCTGCATCTCTTGTTTGCAAATTGATTTTTTTTTTAAAGATTTATTTATTTGTGCATACAGAACTGGGGTGCCTCAGATTCTCAGTGCTGTGCGTTAACCCGCTGCACCACCAGGGAGAGCCTGCAAATTGATTTTTTTTAAAAAGATTTTTACAATTTATTATTACAAAGAAGAACTGGAGTACAGGCCAGAGGTTCAGGGGTGGTGAGAAGATTCCCCAGAGACAGAATGGGGAGCAGAACAGGTAGGTCAACTGTGATATACTGTGAGGGAAGCAGGAGGTGAGACAGCAGCAGGTGTGAGCTGCACCATGTGGGTCAGCTCCTAGGGCTGGGGATTGAACTCCTGCTGCAGTGGCATTAAAGGGATGACATTTAACTCCCTGCATCACCACGGAGGCCCACAAATTGATTCTTACCTGTTAATTAGTAATTTAGGAAAAGAGACTGTGAACCAATCATGGAAAAATGGGGGTACCTCGGTGACTTGGGTTTGAAAGAGATCATCACGTGGAGCTTATGAAGTTCTACGAGGCAGCAGTGTAGATTGCCTCCTCTGAATATCATGAGACTTGGCTTCTGTACTGTGCTTGGAGCTTAGAACTCAGTGCAATTCACATGAAGTGCATGCTCTTTAAAACTAAGAGCTTTAAAAAAATGACAAAACACCAAAATTTGAAAAATCACAACCTATTCCGCAATAAGAATTAGGTGTCTTATGTGTCCAGATTATTTTTTAAAAAAAGATTTATTTATTTATGCATACAGAACTGGAATACAGACCAGAGGTGTGGAGGCAGTGAGCGGCTTCACCAGAGACAGAGTGGGGAGCAGAACAGACAGATTGACCAAGTACACTGCTGAGGGGAGCAGTGGGGAGATAGGAGAGGTCTGCTGCGCCATGTGGGTCACCTCTGGGGTGGGGATTGAACTCATGCTGAAGTGGCTTTAGCTTCTTAGTGCTGTGCTTTAACATGCTGTGCCACCAGGGAGGGCCCTATCCAGATGTTTTTATATTGTATACTCTAAACACTACCTTGTGACATCATTAGAAACTTCCCGAAGTTCTGGTACTTTCGGATGGTTATAGTCTTTACAAACAAACAAAAAAACCTTTATTGCAGCTTTGCCCAGAGTTTTGCATTTGCTAAAAAGAAATCATTCTAGTTTGACATGACATGCACACTCATATAAACCTCCAAATGTGTACATGAAATTATATATAAACATATATATGCATGTGTGTGTGTGTGTGTTTATGTTTATGTCACAAATAAAAACTTGTTTGGTATTATGAGAAGTTTTTAAGTGAAATTGTAGATAATAATTCTTGGCAATCTTTTGGAGTGTGGGAATTCCTTTTGCTTTGCACACACCACTGACAGTAATGATTTTTCAGACTCCCATGAGTTATTTCTTATTTGCTGACAACACAAATGCTTCCACACTGGTTGCTGGTTCTGACCTGGTGTATACCTCATCCTCATGAGCAACTGATGAAAAGGGTTAATTAATTTATGTGGATTTCTGTTTACCTGAGAGAGTGATATATTGTTAGATTACACTTAACAGAATTCATTTTTGCTTTATACCAGTTATTAACTTCTCTAAGCCTTAGTTTTATTAGTTCTACAGAACCTAGGGGAATCCAGAGATCCTAAGGTAATCCACTCTCGGAGCAATGTCTCATTTAATAAAAGGGACTGTAGGACCCAATTGTGCTAAAAACCATTTAGCACAATTCGGGTGATTCTCTTCCACAAGACTTTTTTTTCTTGCCTGTTTGTCTTCAGTACAATTTTAGGTAACTGGTAGAAACTTTAAATATCTACTTACCATATATTTCTTATTCTCTATCACACCTCTCCTTGATACAATGCTACACATGCTCATCTCTTCCTCTTTATCCTTCCACTGCCATTATCTCTTCCTTTGATTCCCACCTTAGCTCACAAGCACAAATAGTAAGACACAGAGGAATAGGTCAGAGATTAAGGTATGGGGTTATTGCTAATTGGGAAATTCCAAAGCTGTTTTCAGCTGGTGAGGAGAAGCAAAGTTGTTCGCCATTATGAATAGCTGAGAGTGGGACTTTTGCTTATAAAATAAAGATATTGTCTTAATATCTGTTAGGGATGGTGGTCTGGTTAGTGATAGAACTGACAACCTAAAAAGTGGGCCAATTACCCTCCCTGGTGGTGCAGCGGGCTAGGACACAGCACTGCAAGCTAGCTGCAGCCGCTTCAGTGCTAGTTCGATCCCCGCCCCAGAGGTGACCACATGGCATGGCAGACCTCTTGACCTTCCCACTGCTCCCCTTAGCAGTGTACTTCATCAGTATGCCTGTTCTGCTCCCCACTCTGTCTCTGGTGAGTCTCTCACCACCCCTGAATCTCTGGCTTGTACCCCAGTTCTGTATGAATGAATAAATAAATCTTTAAAAAAAAAAAAAGTGGGGCAAGTACATCTTTAAAACAGAAGAGATTTCAAGGTTAAGAAGGGGAAAAATGATGCTGAAAGCCAAGGTATGACTTGCTCAGTGCTGGTGCTCCCTAACCTCCCAGCTGTGTTGGAGAACAGGGCTTAGGAGTTACTGCATGTTGAACACTGAGGTCTCTTTTGCAACATATCTAACGGACTGTAGGTCACATCAGCTCTGAATTAGACCTCACCCTTGGCTTTGCATCTGGGCAGCTTTGTAAACAGCTCCTCTCTTTGTATCCACTAATAATATAAAAGCTATTTAACATGGTGAGTTCATAGTTTTGTAGATGTTGCCTCAATGTTATCTAAACTTTGGAATTCAGCAGATGTTTTCATACTCTTGTACATTTAAATCCAATGTCAGTGTGATGAAGAAGGAACAGAGCTTTAACAAAACAGCAAAGGTATATTACAAGTCGTGGTGGACTTTCCTAATTGTTACCAGGACTGTGTTTGGAATCATTGCCTCAGAGATAACTTGGTAGGCGTCTGTGGCTAAAATCCCATTCTTCTAGTTCTCAGCTGTGATCTTTAGCCTATCCAAGTATGTGCTTTAAATCTGCACTCGCCAAAGATGCCTGGGACCCAGGTTTTTGTATTTATCTGTTTGTGGTGTTCTTCTGTCAGTGCTTTGTCAGACTGGCAAATTACGTTTTATAAATATGGCATCCAAACTATGTCTCATTCCCAGTTCTCATTCTACAATGTCACCTTCACTCTTCTCCCATAGAATAGGGTGGAGGCACTTTTTCCTTTTTCTCTCGACCTGGGCAGAACTTTGTGACTGTCTGAGCCAGTAGACAGAGGTCACACTATAATACTTTTGGGGCAAGACCATAACAATGCCATGTGTTTCTGCCTTGCTTTCTGGGACACTTACTTTTGGACCCCAGCCACCTTGTTGTGATGAAGACCAAACTGGCCCAAGTAGTGGTCACGTGGGGGTGTTCCAGCTGACCACCAGCATCAGCCCACAGATGCAGGGGTGAAGGTGCCTTCAGATATTCCAGCACTGACTGTCATGTCAAACCCCCCCCCCCCCCAAGCCCAAGACACTGTGGAATCTGAATTCCTGACCCTGGAACCTAGGAGCATAATGAAGTAATTATTTTGTACCACAGAATTTTAGGTCGGTTTGTGCCGATACATTAGTAACCACAGAGAGTGTGACTGGATTAAAGCTTTCCCTTCAAATGAATTTTGAGCAGGATGCCTTCTCTTCCCCATGTTTATTTTTTTTTTCAGAACATGAAGCGTCACCATATGAATTGTTTTAGCTTGTCTCATCTCCCAGGTATAAAGGAAATAGCTCTGTCAGCTTACAAAGAGGGTAGAGCTGGGGTATTGTGATATACTTACCTTCTCTGGGACTGTCCTGTTATTACAAACACGCACACAAGTGAGACCTTGCGTCAAACAGTTACAAGATAGCCTTAAAGATAGTTAATGCGTCTCCTAAATTAGACACTGGAAACATTTGGCTTCCTGATACCGCAGGTTCCTGATACCGCATAGGACCTGCTGTGTTCTTGGTTTTGAGTTATTACCCTTCTTCATGCTTTCTACCCACTATGATTTTTCTAAACCAGAGCTGACAAAAATTCTGCAGAAGAACACTTTATGATAAAGAGTCTGGGGGCTCAAGAGTCCTGGTGGCCATCTCATCTGGCGCCTTATCTTATAGAATCTCATGTCCAGTGATTGACCTGTTGAAGTCATACATTAGAATTTGGTAGTGTTAAGACTGAGATTCTGCTGCCTGACTCTCAGGTCAGCATTTTCCAGGCCCTAACCCTGCCCTTTAGGTAGCAATGCCCTAACGCTGACCTGTGTGTCAATAAAGGTTCTTTTCGCTCACCAGACAGGCACTGGAAACTAGGGTATGTTCCCCCCTCCTAGTATATAAATAAGTAAATACATTTAAGAAATTGTATCTGTCTGTGAGTGATGAAAACAAAGAATAAGACAATAGAGTTTCCTCTTTTGTGTAAACCTACACTTCTGATTACTCTGTGACTCCACAGTTAGGGACCAGTGGACAGGAATGGAAATGAAGGGATCTAAGAGTTTGCTTGTATATAAATTGGCTCTTGAATTTTTTTTTTTTTTAAAGATTTATTTGTACATACAGAACTGGGGTACAGGCCAGAGGCTCAGGGGCGGTGAGAGGCTTCACCAGAGACAGAGCGGGGAGCAGAACAGGCAGATCGACGAAGTACACTGCTGAGGGGAGCAGCGGGCGGGTCAGGAGAGGTCTGCCACGCCATGTGGTCTCCTCCCGGGCAGGCGGGTATCGAACTCATGAGGAAGTGGCTTTAGCTTCTCAGTGCAGTGCTTTAACCCGCTGCGCCACCAGGGAGGGCCTGGCTCTTGAATTTTTTATTGCTGTTGAATAACCATTGTTTTATATCCTTACTTGTATTCTGACAGTCTAGGATTTCCACCCTCTGGTGTGGTCTCCCTGGTGCTCCCTCCACACAAACAAGTACCCGTAGTCATTCATACTAGTCCAAGGCATTGTTCCCCCACCCCACGTTCTTCTGTTTTTACCTCTCCCCCCACCACTTCAAGCCACAGATAATGTAAAAGTTTGCACTGGAGTTTATGGCTCTCCTCTGATGCTGCTGTTTAAGGAGACAGGACTTACAAAACACATTTTGAAATAAATTTTGAATATTCAAAAAAGGATGTATAGCATCGAAAAATTATTGTCATATGTGCCAGGCATTGCCATCAGTGCTTTTATGGACTGGACCTCTCTTGACCCTCACAACTAGAGGAGGTAGGTTCTATACATTATTCTGATTTTAGAGGGAAAACTGAGATTCAGAGGAGTTAAGTTCTGTGACTTACCATCCCTTGGCAAGTCAGTGATTAGACTCCATTTTAGATAATCAGCCTACATGGCTGGCTCCTTCGAGATTGCTTGAACTTGCCTTTCAGAACTAGCTGCCTGTCTAGTCAATAAAAATGTGTCTGTCTGGTCAAGAGCAAGCGGTCAGAAGAACAATGGCAAGCTCTGGACATCTCCCCAATTTTAATGAAACAATTGTTTACCCACAGGCCAGCCTATGAAAGCCTTTAGAACAAAATGGATGTGGCAAGCCCTTGTGTATATAAAACAAAAGGATGTTCTGTATGATGACTGCAAAGACCAACTTTTCCGCTCGCTTTTTATTTGTACTCAACAGCAAGCTCAGGCTTGATAAACCACTTCCTGCCTCAAGTATTATAAGCCTCAAAGTGCTCAGCCCCTGTAAGAGGCTCCGACCCATTCCACTTCCTTGCTGCCTGTTTCACCAAGGTAATCTCATAACCAGAAACTAGGGCCCAATTCTGAAATTTCTAGGCAGTAAAGAGCCTCACAGTTCTTCAGACAATAGATGAGTAAATAGCTTAGAAATAAAGTATTTGTAATTAGCATTTTTGGAAACAAAGGGCAGAAAAGAAATTATGCTGGATGGGAGAGGTGAGACCTTTTTGTGTGAACTGCCTCTATAGTAGAGAATTTCCTGTTACCAATTTTCATCACTTGGCATTAGTTTCTTTTGAATGCATTTCTATAGGCGACAACACTATAGCTCCAATTTATGTGTTAGGATATAGGTCTTAGCAAGAATCAAAGCCTATTTTTACTGCTGTGGGGGAATGTAGGGGGAGAAAGATTGGTGTCTTTTCCCAAATGAATCAGTGCTACCCAGATTAATCTGTTGTCTTACATGGATTGATTTTCAAAAGGGGTGCTTTAGATTCACTACTCCTTAAAACTGGTCTCTGAAATTTTTGTGTAAAATGGCAAGTTATACCTAATGATTGACACTAACTGGAATTAATAATACATTTGTGGCCCTCCCACAATAGGTTAAAACTCAGCACTGCAAGAGAGCTGCAACCACTTCAGTGAGAGTTCGATCCTCAGCCCCAGATGGATGTGACCACATGGCGAGGCAGACCTCTCCTGCCTTGCCCACTCCTCAGCAATTTGCCTGTCCTGCTCCCCACTCTGTTTCTGGTGAATCCTTTCACCACCCCTGCACCTCTGGCCTGTACCCCAGTTCTGTATGCATAAATAAATAAATCTTTAAAAAAGAAAAAAACACCAATATTAAAAAATAATAATACATTTGTAGTATTAATCTATATTCATAATATAAAGTGTATAGAGATTGTATGTATGTATGTATCTAATGTATACTATCATCTTTGGTTTATAGCAAAACCTCCCATTGAACTCCCATTGACAGGCCTGCCTGTTGTGAACATGTAAGTTAAGAAGGATTGATAACTTTAATGTCTGTAAAACTGTGAAGATTAATGAGTCAGTTGTCACAAAACTGAGATGATTCATTTCTCCTAGAATACCATCTATGCCTCTTTCTCCCTCCAGCCCAATAGAACCATTTTTCCTAGACTGAGCTCAGATATCATGATCTGGGAGCCTCCTTCTTCTCACTCCCCCACCCCCAAATACCAGCTATGGGCTTCCTCTGGGCACCCTCTAGCTGCTTCTTAGTTCTTACACATTCAAATACTGTCTGAAACCATTCTTTTTCTATTCAAAAGCAGGCCTCTTGAATAAAACAGTTCCATTTTCTTCATTTTACATCTCTAGCCACAGGACCTTCATTGTATTTTCTTAGCTCCATGCCCACTATACGTGGGAGCCTCTGCTTCCTTGTTGCTCACTGGAGCACTGGCACGGCTCAGTGAAATACTGGGTGTGAGACACTTTAGACAGGGTCTGGCATGCCATGGGCTCTCATTATGGTTGGTGGACTGAGAGAATAAGTAGTTGCTGTACTTTTATGAGAGACTGATATGGAAAGTTTAGCCCATAACACAGGGTACAGCCAGGGAATAAATATTTATTAAGAGCCTCCTGCTGGCCAGGCTCTGTGCACTGATGGTTGTGATGATGGTTATAATTTTCCTCTGGACTCCTCTTGGGGAGTCAGTCCACTTGCTTCTTGACTGAAATACTCAGTTTGGGGCACCTTTCTTGTGTGGTGCTTTTGGATGGTCAGGTTTCATTCTCGCAAGTTCCATCTTCCATGATTTTTGGTAAGTAACCAGGCATTATTTTTTTGCATTAGTCACAGAAGGTGTTTTAAAAAGCCTACTTTTATTTTAATAAGAAAATTTAATTAGAGTTGGGAGAAAGCAAAAGAGATATATGGGTTCAGACAGAACAATGGCTCTCAACCTGAGCCTCTGTTGTCCCTAAAAGGCCTTTGGAGAAGGAATCTCAAACTCTCTTTTTTCCTAAAAGAGCACAAAGCCCAGTGGACTAAAGTAAATTTTCTGCAGATTTGGTTACGTAGGTCATCTGAAATGTCAGGGTTTCTTTACTTTCAGATGGAATTATCTCAGCTTCCTGTGGTACACTGGCTATCTTGGGGCCAGGTAAGTTACTCATTAGCTCAGTGGGGAACATAGACCTCTCAGGATAAGTGGATTTGTGAAACATGATGCAATCAGTTATTGATGGCAACAAGATTGTGAACCACTGGTACATCCTATCATGGCTTAAAATGGAACTTAGAAACTTAAATCAACCAGCATTATTACCATGTATCGAGGAGTGATTTAAGCTTTCTGACATTAAACAGATGAGGAGACCTGAAAAGCATTTTGAGTTAATCTGAATTTTGGGTCATTAAAATTTATGTTAAAATAGTCTTGTTTTATTCATCCAACATTTTATTACATATTCACCATATGGTACTTCTCCCATATGTTTTCACACTCCAAGGGGGAAAGGCATTGATAAACTATAACCATCATCACAAAATTTTGGCATTTTATGTGGCTGACACATTCAAATGAAGCATATCAATAGCATGGATGGGAAACATATTGAGTTCAGATCTTAACAGTCCTCTCCAGTTTCTGCCTGTCTATTTATTCTCTATTCTCCCTAATTAAAAAGGGATCCTTTTATTGCCATTGCCTTAAATGGTAAAGGGTCAGAATGACAGGTACTTCTAAAAATCTAGTGTGGATTTACCCCTATGTAAATGTGAGTCTATTCGGTGCTAAGAAATGATGTAATTATAAATACAATATGTAAGTGAACCGTAAAGTCACTTCCATTAAATGTTTTAAGTAATGGAAATCCATCAACAGTAACCCTGCAAAGTTATATACCTTAAAAGTTTACAGTCTCACTTTTATGAGCTTCCAGGTTTTTGCTGTAGATTAAAGGAATATTGCCCTATAAAATTTGGTATCCTCTGAGCTTGAAGCTTTCACCAGCATTGTAGGAGAGGAGAGGGTAAAAAAACAGCAGTTGTTTCATAGTCTAGGCTACAAATAGAAGAAGTAAAAGTGGTCATTATCTTTTAACTCTGGCTGAAAAGGAACACCTGACAGGTCAGTCTTGGTTTTGTAAGTCCCAGTTTCTGAATATGTATTTTTTTATTACACAAAGAAGAATCCAGAGCAAAATCTAAGCTTAAAACTTAATGTATTGGAACATTGTCACAATAATGGATTTGTGAAAGTATAATAAAACTTTCATTTGTGATTTATTTTGGTTAACTTGTTAATAAAAAAATTCATTTTATTTGTTAAATATTTATTGAGAGCCTGCTATATTAGGCATCTGTTGGCAAAAGAATGCTGTATAACAAGTCACCCAACATTCTGTGGCATTGGGCAATAAGTATTCTCACATACCTAGGTCTGCAAGTTGATTGAGTAGCTTTCTACATTGTGTCTCATTCTGGGGTCCAGACTAAGTTCCATAGCAATAGTCAGAGTTCCTGAGGGGCTCAAGCAGGAACAGGTACAGAGAGTTAAGCCTGGTCTTGGAAATGATATGACGTGATCATTTCAGCACATGCCCAAAACAAGTCATTGAAATTAAAGCTTGGAGAATAATGACAGAGAAAATATTTGCCAAAAAATAGCCATTGCACTACAATTACTATTTGCCATGTCTTGTGAGATTAGAGTTACAATGGTGATTAAGATGGATAAAGTTCTTGCTCTCACACATCTATGGATCTTCTGTTCTTGTTCTGAGAGGCTGGAGTAGAGGGACTACAAAGCAAACACAAGTAATCGAACAAGACAATTTCAGATAGTGGGTGGCAGAAGATGACTGAATGAAATTTACTTATGTATTTTGTCATTTGTATAGAGGTTCTGTAGGGTTGATATTTTTTACTTGTTAGTATGACATTACCACTGTTTTGTAAATCTTGGCAAATCTGAACTTCGATCTGTAAAGAAGTTGGTGGAGATTTTAGTGGGTTGGATCTTGTTTGAAGTTTTACACATGCTTCTCAACGTAAGTGAGGAATTCTGCTGCCAGACCACGTCCATCAAAGCAGCAGTGTGTACAAATACACATTTTAGAGTACCCTTTAGATCAGACTGTTCTCTAGTTTAAAATGCTGTAGGCAACATAATCTTCAGAACATCTGAAGAACCATATATATCCCAATTAAATTTCTGTCTCTACTAAGCAAATTGAGGAGCCAGCAGGCTAGTTCCTTTACGGCTGTGAAAAAATTGGGTGTCGGTCACCTAACAAGCTGTATATTGGAGATGATGTCATTTGATACTGTGCTTGCTTGTCTGGCTGCAGGCTTGCTAGTTAGTCATTGGCTGACTGAACCTGGCCAGTGGGGAACTTCTCCCAGTTCAGGGAGCTGATGTTGGAAATAAATCAGAAAGACAGTAGAGAGCTTCCTGAGTTTCCAGCCCCCAATTGTCTTAGCTGTCCAACACGAGTGGGAGTGTCCTTGCTTTACCTGGCAGAAGGCTTGCGCGGCTCAGAACAGGAAATGTGGGAGTTCTCCACCCAACCTTGACAGACAGGAGTGGAAAGGAGCAAAGTTAGCGGAAGTAACTTCATTTTTGGTTTTCAGACTGTCAGACTGGGAGGGTGACTTTAAGTTGCAGATTTTTTTTTCTTAGCTTTTCATTTATAGTTATCACTAAATATATTCTGATGATGGAAAATTACGGCTTTTTACTTGCCATTTGGCAGCTGTGCCTGGATCTCTTTTTTAGTTTTTGGTGTGTATTTTAAATTCAGTTAGACTTGAATGGTGGAATTATGAGACTTAGAAAAAAGTTTTTCCCTGTTAATTTAGGGTTAAGAGCTGTATAAAAAGACAAGTTAGAATAGTAGCTAGCAATTTTGAGATCTTATTGGGTGTCATGTCCTGGATAAAGCTCTTGGCAGACATGATGTCATTCTTTTTTTTTTTTTTTAATACTCCTACTGCCCATATTCTAGGTGAGGAAACTGAGAGTCACAGATGTTAACACTTGCCCAAGGTTGTGCAGCCAAGGAGTGGTAGGCGCTCCATTCTAGGCCTCGCTTGTAGTACTTTGGGGCCCAAAGTCTTATTTCTTTAGAAAGCACAAAAAGAGTCATTTTAATCATTGCACAAACTTTTGTCTGAATGAATCTACTCCCAGAGCATGGATTTAGGTAGGTATTGAGTTCTATGGAGACGAACACACCTGAATAATTGCTGGGAATAGAAGCCCTAGCCAAGCCTTGCACTCTCAGCTGGAAGAGATTATGGGAGGTTGTTAAATTGACTATCTCAGGAATGTGCTTGCTGGTTTGTCATTTCCCCTCCCTGTTGACTATAGCTTGAGTGGGTTTGGATTCATTGTTTGGGGACTACTGACACACTTTGGATCTGACCTCTGTCTCCAAATAGCCTTCAAGGGAACTATAAATCCCTACAGGAAAAATGGGTGAGAAGAATGTGTCCTTTCATTTCTATCAACTGGAGTGTTTACGTTTTTTTTCTAATTAATTTGAGCTTTCAGTGTGTCCCTTATTTCTTGCCTCCCCTACTAATGGCTCACTGTAATTATTGGCTATTGCCATACCCCTCTGCACAAGCACCTGTGGGTAGCCAATATATCCCGAGACCATGAGACCATATTGCGTTTATTTATGTTGCTGCCTATCTATGCTCTTTGTGGAAATGTGTTTCTGTCCCTCTGTCCCTGGCAAAGCCAAAGCAGAGTGACTCATCAAACCATCACCATTCCTTCTGAGTTTGTCTAGGGCCTCCAGGACATCAGAGTTGGAGATCAGTGGGGAACAAGACAATGTTCTTGCCCCCCAAGAAGCTTGTACATTGGTGGAGGGGCTGCCTGTTCAAGGCCTGTGGTGCTCCTCACTTCTAGCACTTGACTGCTTACCCCTATGTAAGCCTATCTAACTGACTGTCGTCATTCAGCTACTATGGTTGGGCCCCAGACTTCTGAGGGCAGAAGGCACCTTGGATGTTCCAACTCCAGCAGATTGACTCAGGGAGCAGAGAAGAACCTCCTATCGTCACAGAATTGTGGGCAATGATGAGATGGGATTTTTTTTTTGCCATTGAGTTTTGGTTGGTTTGGTATGAAAGAGACTCAAAGGCATGTATTAAGGAGATAACTTAGTCAGGACCTAGTGTGCACCCGTTGCTTGACTGGTCTCTCCACATCAGGAGCTTAGTGTTTAGCTAGGAAAAACGTTAACACTATTTTGAGGCCCTCCCTGGTGGTGCAGCAGGCTAAAGCTCAGCACTGCAAGCAAGCTGCAGTTGCCTCAGTGTGAGTTCAATCCCTGTCCCGGAGGTGACCCACATGCTGCGGCAGACCTCTCCTGACCCACTCACTGCTTCCCTCGGCAGTGTACTTTGACAATCTGCCTGTTCTGCTCCCCACTCTGTCTCTTGTGAACCCTCTCACTGCCTCTGCACCTCTGGCCTGTACCCAAGTTCTATATGCATAAATAGATAAATCTTTTAAAAAAATATTTTGAAAAGACAGTGGGCTTCTCCCTGAATGCTGAGTTTTAGAGCATTTTGCATTGGAAGTGTTCACTTGGGCTTACTACTTATTATTGTGTGTTCGTGTAATTGCCTTGTGGGTGTGGTTTGTTGGCTCTTTATCATGATGATAAACTTAAGGGCAGGCAGAGAATTCTTTCTTCTGAGGAGGAAGCACCAACTAAGGACTAAGCACAGTTTTTGAAGTTATTTCCAGTGCGTTGTTTACTAGCTGTAGTGCACTTACTGTAGATAATGTTCACCTGATGGGGTCTGAATATTATATAAATGTTGCGATAACGGATCTAATGAGATAGATATTTGCACTGCCTACCTCACAGGCTTGTTGTGATCAAATTTCATTCAATTTGATTTAAAAGAAAAATGAAGTGTCTATCAAGGGAGTAAAGGCTACAATGGCAATAGCCAAATGTTTGTTTTGGGTTCAGATTATGGAGCCTAGAAGTTCTTGGTGCTCGGTTAGTGCTCGGTTAGTGCTCGCTGAGCCGTTGTTGAATGAATGAATAATGTGTGAATTCTACGTAGACAGAAGTTTTTCTTGGTCAGTGGGTGTTCAGTGAGGGCTTGCTGGTTCTGTTAATTGCTTGTGGATTCTTGCAGCGACTCAGCAGCCACTTGCTACACTGGTTTTTGTTCTGCCAATGTGGGGCCGCACCCTATGGAATAACAGGCAGAGCTGTCACTTTTAAAGAAGAAGTGGGGAAACTGACATCACATGGATGGCTGGTAAAAGTGTCTGACGTAAGTAAATTAATAATGTGTTATTATAACCAACTCCACGAGGCCTGTTGCAGTGGTTCCTCCTAAATGGGATTTCTGCTGGACATTTGTTCCCTGCGGAGAAGATCTGGAAATAAAGCTGAGGTGAAGGCAAGGCTCTTAGAGAATTTGTGAAAAGCTGATAAAGTCTATATGCTCCTGTCCCTTGTTCTCCTCACTGAGTCTGGTAAGTTATTGCTTTTGTTTAGGATTTTTCGACTTATAGTGTGGTCCATGGGCTGATGTGTAGCTTCAGCATCTCCTGAGAGCTTATTGAATACAGAATTTCAGTTCCACTCCCAAATCTTTTAGGTGTGAATCTGCATTTCAGTAGGAACCCCACGTGGCTCCATGACACCTTAAACATGTGCTTGGGTTGGGGGGAGATTGGGGGGATTAAAACGTTTTTGTGAGGTCCTTTAGTATGGAAGGGAAAGTGATGAATACTCCAAGAAGTCCTTGGATCTCCCTGGGGACCTAGGGATTGTCTCAGTATTATCATGGCAACTGCCAGAGTTTGTTCCCTGGCCAGGGAGGTAACCCACATAGCATAGCAAACCTCTCCTGACCCGCCCACTGCTCCCTTCAATAGTGCGTTTCAGTTGATCTGCCTGTTCTGCTTCCCACTCTATCTCTGGGGAATCCTCTCACCTCTTTCCCCCTTGCCTCTTATTCCTGGTCTAGACCCCAGTTCTTGTAAGCATAAAAAAAATAAATCTTTTAAAAAACAAAGGACTACAGAGAAGTGTTACTTTTAGGTAAGTAAGACACAACTACCACAAAGCTACTCACCTTTTTATTTTTTGGTACAAACTGCTTTTACTGCACATTAACTCACTATAGGGAATGAAGGATAATACAAAAGGAAGGAAGGCAAATATTTATGTTTATTTTTATGGATAAATTCTTTGTCAGGACACAGTGGGGTACTATTGCCTTAAACATGTAACTGTGGTCTTCAAAAAGGGAAAGAGCTGAATTTTATGAAGTGCTGATTAAACATCAGTAGGATATGAAGTGTCTGTGTGCATTCGTTTATAGAATCCTCTTTAGACTTCTTGAAGATGTGGAGGTTGTGAGGTTACTTAACTTACCCACCATCCAACTTCACCTCCGGGGCACCTAGCCCCTCTCTGCCTTTAATCCTACACATTTCTTCCTGATGGCACTGGGTTTTGTTTTTAAAGTAATGCCAATAAGTGATTTAGAAAAGAATCCAAGCAAGGTTTACATCAAGACTCCTATTTGGTTTGTCAGGTTAAGGTCTTATTAGTACTGGATAAATATTTGAATTCCATTGTTACAGAAGCAGGCAGGACACAGTGGGGAGTCTCATCTGTGCAAATTTTTAGTTTCCTGGGGACAAGATAAAGTGATGTCTACTTTGATATTTCTAATGCCTACATTTCCTAAATACACTGAAGGGCATGGAAACATGGTACCTGAAGCATGAATCACATGGAAACCACCTGCACAGCCTGCCTTTTCTATATATCATTACTATACTATTGACCTGTTTTTCTTAAATGATTCAATTACAAACAAATGTATATTAACAGTCTACTTTACGCCATAATTGTAAGCAGAAATCTGCACTGTTAGCCGGGAATATTACCTACACATCATAGGTACAGATTTCTGAAGCTGGGTCCTGTTGTCCCTTTGTATAAAGTACAGTTAACCAATGTTAGGTAGAACAACCCGCCCGCCCTCCACTCCCCCCACACACCAATAGCCAAAAGCTGATGCTGAAATCCCAAACCAGAAGAGTTGAAAGAATTAGAAAGGGAAAAATTTTCTCAAATGTCACTCACTGTTACTCATCTGTGTGTCTGTATAGCATCTAAATTCTTCCACATTTTGGCCTCAGATAAATAAGTTTTTATAGTTGACATTCGCTTGTAGGACCATCCCTCAGCAAGTATTCTAATTTTTAATATTTGGACTTGGGAGGATTATGTCAGCCTGAGTTCATGTTAATCAGTAACCTAGTGCTAGGAGGCAAACTGACTCTAAGGAACACAGTGCCAGGCAGGAACTGAAATTTAAAGAACGAAACTGAAGCATGTGCCAGAGGATGGCCTGACAGCTACACTCAGGCCGTTTCAAAGCTTTGGCTAAATAAGGAGTTGCCCTTATCACAGGGTGACTCTTGGGCCCTGATAGGAGGCATCGCTCTCAGGGGCCTTCAGAGCTTTATAAGAGAACAAGCCCAAATAGTTGATGTAGGTGTGATCTTCTATCACTAATTTCCTTAATCTTTAACTTTTCCATTTCTCTTCATGGTGGAATGCTTATTAAACACCTACAGGAATTTATACTACTTGGAGCAAGAGGTACTTGACTTCATTTTCCTGCAGTACTTTGTCACAATTGGCTCTTGTTAACTCTTCCTTTTCCCAGGTCATTCTGCAAATCCTGCCAGTTCTTATCCTGAGTCTGTTTCTCCCTCTCTGCTCCCTTGAAAGATTCCCCTGTTGCTCTCACCCTCAGATATCTAGACTTCATTTTCACCATTCTTGAAGTACCTTTATCATTTCTTCATAATTAGTGCCTATAAAAGATCGTTTAAACATGAATTTGTAAAAATACATAAAATCATTGGCTTTAGAGGACAGCTGACTTTTCCTAAATGCTTATTGAAATGAACACACAACTGTTAACATTAAAAAAAAAAAACTGTGCCTGTGTTGTGCAAACATCTCAGGCACAGTAGGTTCATTGACCATTCTTGCAGACGAAAGGCGAATTTTGGAGCCCTTGGTATTATTATACAGATCCTTACTGCTGAATCAGGGCAGCAGAGACAGCAGCTGAACTTGCCAGTCTCCCACTGATGCTGCCTCCTGACCTTTTCTCCCTCTCTTATCAGCCCAGGTGCCTGCATTTACATTTGCACCCATGCTCCCTGGGCTTCAGGGTCCATAATCCCATGATCATAGGAACTGGTGCCCTGCACCTAGGCCTCTCAGCCCCAGCATCTGTGCGGGAAGGTAACTAAATACGGCAGGTGCTGGTGGTAGAGGCTTGCGTGCAAAGGCGGAAAAAAGCCTGATTTACTCCATTCACCCTGCAACATGGTATCACAAAATCATGTCTTCTACCATCTTTTGCCCAAATATTATTGGTACTAACCTACATGGTTCCCAGTAGAAGGGTTACATTACAGGTTTTCCCTGCTATCTGAACATAAAACTTTCTGGTGGTACTTGGTAGATTCTATTTTGGGTTAAGGAACACTTTTACTATTACTACATGTGGAAAAATTTTGGAGCAGTCCAGACCCCCCCCAAATCAAATCATACCAATTAGGAACATTCTTCTTTTGAAGATCAGGGAAAACCTGTAGATACATAAGGAAAGAAATTAAAAAAAACCCCACCAGTTTGCCAAACGTCACCATTTAAGTCAGAATTTGGGGGGAATGGGATATAAGTATGATTTATCTAAAAAGTGTATGGGATGAATATCATATGTAGCAAAACTGGAAAAGAGTGAGCCTAGAATATGGTCACATTCTCACCATCTTTACTCTACACCTGTTTCAGTCCATGTTTTACATTATTTCTATATTAATCCTCTTAAAACTGCCATTTTGGGAGCTTACTGATACTGTCAAAAGACAGTGTTCTGAATAGTGTCAGCATAGAGAACATTAAGTGTGAAATTCTATGATTCAACATAGAGGTGAAATGAGCTCAGTTGGGTTTTAGGCTCAGTTTTGGCTGTTATTCACTTGGAAATTTCAGCTAATTGCTACATCTTTCTGAGCCTTAGTTAAGTCAGCTATTAAATAGAAAGACTAATCCCTGCTCTGCATATCTCTCAGAGTTGAATGAGGGTCAAATGAGAAAATTGTATTTTTAAAATGTTCTGTCTTAAGCGTATCATGGTATATAAATATTATTAATTAACTCGTCTTGAAGAAGATAAAAAGTAGTGTGGGAAGAGTTTGAGGACAATATATTTCACAATAGTGGCGGTGATGTTAAAAAAAAATGACCTGTTGCTAATTTTAATTATAGAAACTACCCCCATATTTTTGCTGATATGCCTTAGAATGGGACAGCTGGGCTATTCTTGGTGCTTAAACTGAATAGCAGCTGCTAATTACAACTAAAACAAAAATTAGCTGGCTCGTCTGAGGCTGTGTCTAGAGGTTAGACTGCCTTTTGCTGTGCCTCCATGTGTTTGTTTTGTTTTAGTGGGTTAGCTCTGGATTTACCCTCATTTGTGGGTGGAGCCCTGGAAGTCACATGTTTTCATGTGGTTGGCAGAAATCTTGCTTTGCAGCAGAGATTGATGAGGGTGGAGACATTTGCCCTTGCTATCCCCCACTGGACCCGGAGGTGCTGTCTGGGTTCCCTCCTTTACTGGGGCCAGTTGTCAAGAACAGAGTTATGCCTTACTTAACCTTCAAGTCAAAAATAACTGGCCACAGTGGCTCTGAGTTTCTGAGGCTAGAAAAGTTAGAGATCACAGAAATAGTTGAATACCATGAATTTTTGGACAAGTGTAGATTTGAGTGACTTGGAGAGGTTCCAGAATATATCCATTACTTTCTGACTTAGCTTTCTTATTTGACTGGAATGTCATTAAGTCTGCACTAATAAGCACTGAAAAGTTGAGAGCTCTTTTGTTTTTCAAACTTCTGAGCAAGCATCCAGAGATTACTTGTATCAGTCCTATATCATCAATGATCAGATCATTGATCTCAACAACATGGGTAATTGGGGAAAAAAGTTTCCTCTTTGATATAAATAAATTTGTAGACCCCCTGCTAGGGTCTAGCTTTAAAAGAAGGGAGTGATAAGTGGTTTGACTCTTGGTTTCTTAGCAGTGTGACATGGCTAAATAACAGCCTTTCTGCACCTCATTTTCATGGACAGTAATAATCCAATACATGGATATATGAAGAGTAAAATGATAATGTGCAAGAAACTTGGTTGATCACATGTGAAATTGTGCTACAGGTAGTCCCCTGTAAACCTTTTGTAACTATTACATGAGCTGTTATATGTGTGAGGTGCTTGAAAGATGGTGTCCCTTGGGCATTTGGCCCTTTCCAGGTGGCTTTGGGGAGAAGTCTTGACTTCTCATGACCACCAGTTTGAGATTAGCCTGTGGCTTAGTTGCTCATGTCCACTTATCTGTAGAAGTAAACCTGGGCAAGTCACATGGTCTGTTACTGGTGCTGCATCTTCACATGTTAGGGACAGCCTTCAGGAAGAAGACAGATCCCAGTTCTATTGCCTTCCTCTTTCCTAACCAGTGAGATGCTTCACCCCCAGTGATGGGCAAAGCTCAAGAACCACTTGGGTAAATTCATTGTACATTCCTAACAGGAAAAAATGGAAAACATGGTCATAACAATAATGGTCTATTTAGGGCCCTCCCTGTGGTGCAACAGGTTAGGATGCAGCACTGCAAGCTGGCTGCAGCCGCTCCAGTGCACATTTGATCCTCTACCCCGGAGGTGATCCACATGGCGCAGCAGACCGCTCCTGATCCTCAGTAGTGTACTTCGTTGATCTGCCTGTTCTGCTCCCCACTTTGTCTCTGGTGAATCCTCTCACTGCCCCTGCACCTCTGGCTTGTACCCCAGTTCTGTATGCATAAATAAATCTTAAAAAATAGTATATTTAAAATATTTATACCTAATAAATTGGTGCTTCAAGTACGTATATAATATGCTATGTGGATTGACTGCCATTACTAGATAATTTGGTTTCATAAAAAATATTATCACTGTGGAGGCCTTCCTAGTGGTACAAGAGGTTAAGTCTCAGCGCTATGAAGCTATAGGCAGCCACTGCAACCCAAGTTCCATCTTTGGCCAGGGAGCTGACCCAATTGGCTCAGCAGATCTTTCCTGCCTTGCAGGCTGTTCCCTCAGTAGTGTATTTCAGTGGATCCACCTGTTCCGCTCTGCACCCTGTCTCTGCTAAATCCTCTTGCCCCCATCCCCACACTTCTGACCTATTTCCCAGTTTGTGTATAAAGTTGTATATAATTAAAAATACTGTTTATTGAGGTGACTCCCTTGAGTGTAGCACACTGTATATGTTGTAGGTTCCTGGGTTCACACCTCTACACATATGTATTATCATACCACATCCATCATCAAAGGACCAGAAACCTTCCAGTACATTATTGTCTCTGTTTGAGACAATGCCATTCATCTTTAGTTGAAGCCCCCTGTGATAGAAAGTCCATGGGACTAAAATCTCTCCGGAGTTCTGTACTGACAGTACAAATTGCGTCTTATAATTTTGTTTTTTCCACAGCAAGAATCATGGCTATTTTAATGTGTGAGGTTTAGAGAAGAGGCAAAATGCAGGCTATAACAAAGAAAAAGTCATTTGCTTTGTGACATAATATTTACTTCTCTTTATTATGTACACTTATTATTTATTTCTCTCTGCTTCCTCTCTGCTTCAATAGTTATGCACACATGATTTGTGCTCCCTTTGAAATGAGAAAATGAAATGAAGGCCTTTTATTCAAATAATGTAGGATACAGTGAGGTTCTCCAAAATCTCTTCATTCCAAGGTAAAGTGACATTAAAACCATCGGTGAACTTTGCAACTCTGGTGTTCTTTAAACTTTGCTCTGAAATGTGGGTTAAAGAAATTTGAATAGATTGTGTGATTTAGACAGCATGATTTCCACATTTGAATGCTTTTCTTTAAATGTTTAAATAGTGTTTAGATGTTTAGATAAATAGTGTTTTTTGTTTTTAATCAAATGGAATGGTTTAGAGGAAGTCTTAAGTCATTTTGCTGACACTTCTTAGTATTTTCTGCCTCCCACCTATTCTCTCAAGCCTTAACTGCAGTCTCTCAGTGCTTCTGCAGTCCTTAGAAGTGTTTGATGGGAGAGCTGTTTCTTATATGGATCACTTTGCCAGATTACTTAATCTACCAATACCTTAGTGTCCTGTATTAGTTTGATGTTCTTGGTATACTATCCGAATGAAGATTGCAAGATGATTCCAGAGATAGGTCTGGTTCAACTGTAGCAAAAAAGTATGCACAGCATATCTGCAGTAAAAGCAGAATGAATGAAGCAAGATGCCAGAGTCTATAGCTGAAGCAAACTACAATATTAGTCATTTGATAAATGCTTAAATAGCACTGATGGTACCCCAAAAGTTAAGTATCATGAGTAGAATTTATAAGTTGGGAAGAATTAAGTGAATTAAAGCATATAGTTGAGTGGTATCTGACACCCAGGAAGTGCTCAATACATTGTTATCAGTTTTGTTACTTCATTGTTGCATCATCATCCTCTCAGTAACTTGTTCCCTCATTTATCAAATAATAAGGCAGTGTGCTGCCTTCTAGATAGTGGGTAGTGGAAAGATAATGTTTGTATTCATGGATCCTTGATCCTAGCATTTATTTATTTTTTAAAAAATTCTGTTTATATTGTGTTTATCATTATCTGAAAGGGGGGAGTGGTAGGTTGAGGGAGTTTTCCTGCAGATGTTGGCATTTAAACTGAGTCTTTTCATGAACTGAATCTTTTCTGACTAAGAATGGCTAAAATGTTTTTAGTGGCTAGACATGTTGGTCATATACTGGCAGATTTTATTAGGTAGTTGGTGCTAGTTGGTATTTTCCAGTTCATAAATGTATATGATAAGCAATTTTTAAAATTGGCTCGGCATATCTGTCCCAATTTTCATTCAGGATTACTTTAGCTGTCATATTCAAAAGGATTCAGTGGAATCGATAAATATTGAAGTGGGTTAGAAGACCTGTAGACTGAAGTAGGAATCCCTTACCTTTTCCCCCTTGATACTTTCGGGGATAAAAGTAAACACTTCTAGCATTTGACTGTTAATTTGTTTGGAGGAAACGTTGTATTAACTCACTAAGTGAGAACTGTAGTCCCAAGGAGAGAGTGAGCTCAGACAGTGAATTTACACACCCAATTTGGGGCAAATTCTTTCATCTCAGAGTTTAAGTTGAAAGCATAGTGGCATTACAGAAAATCCGAGACAATTGGAAATAGAAAATTGAACCATTAAAACCAAAGCAGTGAAATACTGTCCATTTTGAACTTGCTACATGATTTGATTCAGAACCATTAGTAAAGAAAAATGTATTAAATGCTGAAGATATTTGTAAAGACTTAGACCTTAGTTTATAGACTCCTTATTACCTTCATGATTTTTGTATAATCAATTCAAGGGGCAAGGATTTAGGAAAGAGGGAACAAAAGGTATTTATCGTCATTGCCTCCTTATGCCCTAGATATTCATCATGGTACCTCTTCTTACCAAATGTGGATGTGTTTGCAAAGTTATCTTCACTTTCTTGAAATTGACACATGAAATGGAACATGAATGGTATTTGTGATATATGAAAATGATTTTTTTTATCAATATAGCCCACAGTTCATCCATATTAACTTAAAACGATTGCCTTAGTAGAAGAGTTGATAATTACTGAGATCCTTAGGCTCAGCTGAAGAGATGAATCCTACAAATACATTTACAACCTATACTAATTTTATCCATAAATGAGTTGGGGTGTGCACCTGAATTTATCTCTTTCACCTGAATCAGGGCCAATCTTTAAGAACTATTATCAGAAATATGTAATTAAGCTTAAGAATTCAATGGGCAAACCGGTCCTAAAATAGCTCCCGCTTTGATGCTCCCCAGGTGCAAATGCGCTCATTCCTGGGCCTTTCACCCTTGATGCACTTAATTTCCTTCTCTAAGGCATGTGCATGCCTAACCAGGATTTCAGCAAGTTTGCTTCTGGCTGAGATTGGAGAACTGGGATTGCTTTCTCCTGTGGTTCATTAATCATATTTGAAATGTCACTTGTAAACATGGAAGCTTGTTGGTTTAAGTATTCTACTGATAAGTGTTAAACCTTACTTACGGTTAGCTTAATTATCCAATAAATTGTTTCTCCTTCCAAACTGCTTTTGGACTTATATTTGGAGAGTTCCATTGTATTCACCTGTTGCCCTTTCTTTAAGTGAGTGTAGGATGCAATTAAGGGAGGGCTTTTTAGCTTATCTATCAAGGAATGCCATCATGGTTGCAAAATCTGCTTTGGGGGTAAGCCCTTGGTCTCCCTACTAATGTGTAGCCTTGAGCAAATTATGTAACTTCTCTCATGGTTTAGATTCCTAAGTAAAATGGACATGATAATACCTACCTCATAAGGTTGCTAAAAAGATCAGATTGAATGACCTAGAAGCGATGAGTAAATTAATTGGTACATAAAACTTAAAATGTAAACAATTACTTTGTGCACATGGGAACCCAGGGCAAGAACTAGGTTGAAGCAGGTGTGAGGTACTTGTCTTGGGCACAAAATTTAATGGGTACCAAAATCTTAGTAATCAAAGTAATAATAGTGTAATATTCTACAAATCAAAATTAATGCAAAAATGAATGGACAAATGCAAATTTTAAAATAAAATGAGGATCCTATTCTTTTTCTTCTTGCCCTGCTCTCAGTCCTGCTGGTCACTCAGGGTTTAGAACTCAGTGACCTTTTATCAAACTGATGATCAGTTTGTATTGTTTTTTTTTTTTTTAAAGATTTATTTATTTGTGCATACAGAACTGGGGTACAGGCCAGAGGCTCAGGGATGGTGAGAGGCTTCACCAGAGACAGAGTGGGGAGCAGAACAGGCAGATCGAGGAAGTACACTGCTGAGGGGAGCAGCGGGCAGGTCAGGAGAGGTCTGCCGCGCCATGTGGTCACCTACAGGGCAGGCGGCAATCGAACTCATGCGGAAGTGGCTCCAGATTCTCAGTGTTGTGCTTTAACCCGCTGCGCCACCAGGGAGGGCCTGACCCACTTTTTAAGGTCAGTTCTTCTTTAGTTACCAGCTCACTGTTTTAAGATGTCTCTCTGGGGGGACCAATGGTACAGCTCAGTCTTGGATTATTGCTGAGTACATAGTTTATGAGAATACCGATTCTGTTCCTTTAATCTCATGACTTGGTGCTAAAACCTTATGAGCTATGCAGTTCCACACATGAGCGTAATCACATGTTCTGTTAGCACATATGCTATTCACTTATTAAGAATTCCTTTGGACCTCATATTAATCAAGCTTATCAATGTAGCTATTTGTTAGAAAGATGAGTCATAGTTCTCAGTTACTAATCCAGACCTGTAATCAGAAAATTCAAAAAAAAAGGAAGAGAGAATATTCTAGAAGCATTAATTTTTGTCTTATTTCTCTGGCCTTTTATGACTGTAGCAAATAGATACTGCCATTAAGATTCTCTGAAGTAAAGAGAGCTCTGAGTTTTGCAAGCACATCCTCAAAGATTTGAGGATTAATCAGATTTCCTTGGGGGTTGCTGGGCTATGTTGCTTTGAGGAAAAATAGCACTACCCTGAAGAGCAAGAATAGCTGAAACCACATGTCCCAGTGAGCTTTCAGCCAACTGCTCCTGACGGAAACCAAACTTAACTGCTAGAAAAGTTTTTGTTGGATGGTGTTTTGATTAAGCAACAGGCTACTTCCCAGCCCCAGGAATGCGATCTATTGGAGATAAAAATATTATTGCTCAAAGAGGAGCTGGAGTATCAGGAGACTGAGATTGTGCTTTGCTTGATAATTTACTGTAAGAATACTGGGCTTTTATGTTTCATTGTTATTTATTGCTCCAGAGATCTTTCTCCGTGTGATGCTGTGGCAAAAACTTCCAATTTTCTCCAATTTGACTCATTTTTATGGAATTAAAAAAAAATGAGTGATTGAGTGAAATGGATATGTCGGCTTTGTGAATGAAGGACAAATGCTTTCTATTTCTTCCAAGTCAATCTCTTGTGAATGAAGAAGTGTAGAGTTGAGTCACTTGAGTTCTGTGATTTCAGATTTCACTTGAAGTGAAGAAGTTGAGTGCATTGGTGGGGATAGAGACAGGATTCTTCAGTTGGAAGTATTTGGTGTGATCGTAGAGAAAGAAGGTATCCTGGACTAGGAGATGAGTTAATCTCCCTAACTCTAGTTGTTTCTTCCAGTGTTCTAGATTGAGCAGTGAGCTGAACAGAAAAGGCCTCTGCTCTGATAGGCAACGGGAGTAATGGCTCAGAACTTGGCTCCTAGAATCACATACTTTTGGATTTGAGTCTTATCTTTATTACCAAGAGCTGTTGCTGGGTAAGTTATTATCTTTTACCCTTGAATAGCTTGTGCTTTAGGAGTAGAGACACCCCACCCCTGCAGTTGAAAGTTCATATGTAATAATAGAGGTGATACTCCATATCTACGGGTTCTGCACCCATGATTCTTCCATTCATGGTTGGTTTTTTGTTTTTGTTTTTTTTTTTAAGATATATTATTTATACTTAAAAGAGCTAGGGTGTAGGGATAGGGGATGAGAGGTGTAGGGATAGGGGATGAGAGGATTCGCCAGAGACATACTGAAGACAGAACCCTGAAATACACTACTGAGGGGAGTAGTGGGTGAAGCAGGAGAGGTCTGCCGTGCCATGTGGGTCAACTCCCTGGCTAGAGATTGAACTTGTGCCCCAGTGGCTGGGTGATAGCTTTATAGTGCTGAGACTTAACCTCTTGCACCACCCGGGAGACCCCAATTCATGGTAAGTTGAATCTGTGATTTTGGAAACATGCATGTAAAAATAGTGGACCTTTGAAGTTCCAAGCCATATTGTTGAAGGTTTAACTTTAAATTCTAAGTGGAGGCTAAGTGTTTTTAAATTCTAGGTGGAGGCTAACTTTATTAGCTGCTTTTGTGGATGGTTGTAAAAATCAGGGTGCTTAGAACTTGGTCTTGTATTACATATAACAGAAGCTTAGCTTTCACTAACTGCTGTTATGTACAGCTTATCCTATTGTATGCACCCATATGATAGCTAAGCTCCATGTTAATGAATAAATGTAGATAAGGGATAATGAGCTGGAGCAACGTTAGATAGCCGGGTTACAGAATACCTCTCTGAGAAATTGGTATTTCAGATAGGACCTCAATTCTGAGGGGTTGCTTTCATGATGATCTGGTAGTAGAGAAAGTGACATCAACAAAGGCCCTGTGGCAGAAAATAACTTACTGAATTTGAGAAAGAGTTAGAAGACTAATATGACTCATGTCACGCAAATAGGAAATGACTGAAAAATAAGGCAGTGAAAGGCCAGATCATGAAGAGCTTTGTAGATGTTGGAGATAAACTGGATTTGACTGTAAGGTTGATGGGTCTTGAACTGGACAGTAACATGATCTAACTGGTTTTGAAAAAGCCACCCTGGAACCTGTATCTGAATGTGCTCTCAAAATGAAGCCAAGTGAGCACCCGAATCTGAGGGTGTCGATGACACTGAAAATGATGATGTGATACATTCTCAGTATGCAATGGCAATTGGGGGTGGGGGGTTGGGTGGACAGTAACATTAGACTCTATGATGACTTTGTTCTCCTATCCAGTGCTGAGACACCCAAAGCACAAATGAATGGAAGGAAACCCAGTAATGCCACCAACACTTAAAGTAGGTTTTGGGCATCACTGAAGAGGCCCAAGATTAAATACTTTAATTGACATTTTGGCTTTTTGGAATTAGAATTTGAAAGGTAGACTACTGGAATGTTTTCCATTAATTTTTAACTTTGAAATATTCAAACAATTTCTTTTTGAACATACCTGTAAGAAAAGCTGCTGAGAATGGAGGAGCCCTTTGAGGATGCCTCCTGCCTACTGTTTCCTTTGAAGAAAGCAAGTATGTGAGAGTGCAGTTTGAATGAGGGCAGGTAATAAAGCTTTTACTAATTGAGCATCATGCTACACAACTTCTAATGCCTTTTCACACTTTACCTGTTCTTTAAACTAAGTAAGTGCATTTTGAATGATTCTTATATGTAATTCAGATTTGCTCAAAAAGAGTGACAAAGTCAAATGCAAGAGTAATTATCCCTAGACCATGATAAAAACTTTTTTTTTTCTCCCCAGCAATGAGCTCATCTGTGAGAAAGGTTTGTAAAATAAATTTTACATGGTCTGTGTCTTACCACCTTTTCCTGCCATACTGTTTAAAAACAATACATTTCTTCTTTTGAATGTGGTGGTGATTTTTTTTTAAATTGTAAATTTCTTCTGACTCAATAGCTCCTTCAGTGTCATCTAGTGTCCCATAAGGGTTGCTGGGGGGCCGCAAGGGGTGGCAACCCACACAGAGAGACAGCATTACATTCATCAAATGCCTTGGAAGTTTCAGCATACAGCTGCGATGAAATATAAAGGACAATGTTGAAGGCATCAGGATAGGAAGGTTAGGAAAGCGTCATGAACAAGACACTTCCCTTTGAGAGAGAGCCCCTCGTTCTGAGCAACTGAGTTCAGTCTGCCTTTTGTTTCCCATTAATTCCAGTTCAGAAATAAAATGTGAAGTGTATTGTTTTAACACATGCTGGCCACTGCCATCATTCTTTGGGAACATTTAAAATAAGGAAGATATGTCAGATAAGAATACCTAATAGCTTGATCCAGTTATGTAAGAGCCAAAAAATCAGCACAGTCAACATGTCAGCTCTGACTTAATTTTAGTCCAAGTCTGGTGATATTTGACTACCGATGAAGAAGCAGAGAGAAATAAGGCCAAAGCTTTTGGTGATGTAAAAATCATCTTCCAATTTAGACACTGGTAATAAGATATTCCAGAAAAAGTGTTTCCTTCTGTTTTATGCCTTACATAAAATGTAATGTGCCTATACAAGGACCAGAGATGACAGATCATTTTGTGGTCTAAACTGTTTTTTTTTTTTTCATTTAGGCCTAGCCTGTGCTCTAGAAAATGAGATGTGACTTTGGAAATATGCCTTCTGGGCACTGATAGGTTTGCTGACTCAAGCCATAAATGTGTAGAATGAAAATCACTATTGCCATGCATTGAATGTTGGCTGGCAAGAACTTTTCCATCATTTTGAATCAGGAAGAAAACCCAAAGTTGACATTTTTTATGGATAATTAGTTTTTCTTCTTTAAAGATATTCCCCTTGTAATCTTTGCAACATGAATGATTTGTGCAAAAATACCTCGACCTGTGGAGATATGTTAATTTGTGACTGTCTGAGCTTGGCTGCAGGATTTAGAGGATTTGATTTTGAACTCTATAGCATGCAAGACAACCCCCCCCCCACAACACACACACACCTACCCACAAAGCTTCTGCAGATTCACAACCCTTGTAAAGCTTTTCCCACACTGTCAAACTTGGTCTGTGTGATGCTGATATAATGGTGATAAGTGATGATGATATTCGCTCATGAGATTGTGTTATAAAAATCTGTATTCCATCACAGGCATTCTTTCTCTTTCCACTTCTCTCTCACTCTGGGTGAAGCCATGTGTGAGTACCCTTATGGTTAGGAAAGATCTAAAATGGGGTAAGTCCTAAAACCCCTTGCCAACAGCATGTGAGCTGCATCCCCAGAAGTAGTCAAACTGTGCAAGATTGAGACCCCATTATACTTTGACTGCAAAGGTGTGAGAGAGATCCTGTTCAGGGATATGCTACTAAACCACTCTTGGATTACTGACCTTCCTTCCTTATCCCCTACCCCATACTGTGAGATGATGAGTGTTTGAAGCCAGTTTGTTTAAGGAGGTTTGTTAATACAATAGATTCCCTTAATGATAGCATGAGGCTGTTTATTTAATTTATTTATCTAGCCTCCATCCGCCTTGCCACTCAGCTGTTCTCCCACCCACCCATTCATACACCCCACTCTTCTTGACTTTCAACAAATGTTTGAAGACCTACTATGTTCTAGGAACCATGCTTGATACGTTATATGCTAAAATAAAGCCATAATTCATGTTCTCAAGGAGCACAATAACTAGTTTTGTCTAGCAAAGCTATAGCTGAATTCTACCTTGTCATTCTATTAAGATTAAATGTATATCTTAAAAGCAATAAGTATTAAAAGCCAATTCTAATTTTTCTGTATCAGTCCTTTTTACATTCTTTATGCTAATTCAGAACATAAGGGAACAATAAACATCAATTTAAATCATATTTGGTTTATACTATGAAATGAATTTCAGATGAAGTGAATGTGAAATATATTCTATGGCATCAGTATTTATAAGATATGTAATGCTTTAAGTGGATTCATTATATTCATTATTTACATCTTTTCTCTGATCATATGAGTTGTTCCAAAATGAAAGGTACTAAGGACCAGGAAAGAAAAATCTAATTTGAGCCAAATCAGCACACAATAATAAATAATAATATTGATGGAGTGCTTTCTCTATGCTAGATTCTACTCTGAGCAGTTTATGCACATTTCTTCTATCAATCCTAACAAAGCACTATAATTACTATCCCTGGTTTATGGACAGTGAAACTCAGGTTTAGAACAAAGTTCAGAAATCAGAAAGAGTTGGGGTAAATTTTAAACTTAGCTGCCAAGGTCATAGTCAGCTCTTTTGTACATAAATGTGCCTATTCGGGTACTGATAGAGAATACTAAGCCCATGTTTCAAGAGTTTAGAGTCTTACCAGAGGACATCCAGTTGTACTGTCTATTATATGTAAACAGAGCCCTTAAAACATCGTTTGGCCAAATTTGTATCAGGATATCATGGGGTGGTAGTCAGAACTTTAAATGGAATAGTTCATCATATCTTGTGCTAGCCAAAGGAAGCTTTTAGTACTTCCCTTTTGACAAGTGCTGAAGATACAAAATAATAATAACGATGAGAAAAATAAGAGATAGAATTCTAATGTAAATGTCCTTTATCTCATTGTATTATTATCATGGATACATCAGGAGGGCCTGAGATGAGTGGACTAATGTCTTCTGGCATCAGAGCAAGTCCCCTCACTGCCTTTATAAGGCTGTATTTGGTACACACCAAGAGGCAATGCACTAGTGAAATTCTCCTGAGAAAATGACTTGGATTAATTGGCGCTGGCTTTAATACAAGCATTGCTGTTTATCAGGTGCATGACCTTAGTCTGGATGCATAAGTGCTTTTGAACTTAACTTTCTCATATATAAAATTATAATAATTTCTTTTATAGGATGCTCATTTAATGAGTCCCCCCTTCTATTCTCCAAACAAGTCATTAAATAATGATTTATAACCTCATTTCTTTAGTGAATGAGGGAAACTTCAAATTAATTTTGCAGACTTAGAATGTGTCCAGGAAACCAGTCACCGTTCAATTGGATTAGACTTCAACATAGAAATGATGGTGTTCTTCCATATTATTTCAACTTGGGATGCTTATAATCCTTCAACAGGTAGAAAAAACAGAACTCTTGCTACTGTCCTCAGTGACTGAGAAAGTCATTTTCTTTCCTGTCGAATAAACACTATTTCTTTTTTTCTGCACTTCTCCCCCCCCCCTTCTCTTGTTTTCCCTTTCCATGAAACATCTTTAGACACAGCTGCTCACCCTTGAAGTCTTAAGGTCCATCTTTGTAGAGGACAAAAATGTGTAGTGTCCCCAGGAACTCAAAATATGCCTATCATAAGCCTCCGTCCACTTGGCCAAAGGAAGCTCACTAAATAGTTTCACTACTTTTATGGATTTGGATTCCTTAGGCCTGGCAACTTCACCAAGCGGCAGGGCTCTCAGACATGCACACAAGGCATATTCTGAATGTGAAAACTTCAGTGAGCAGCAAGGAACAAAAGTCCTGAGTTGTGACCTTTCTTTTCTGGGCATCCTTTTCCTGGAGATTGGCATAATACCAGCATGCTTTTATGTTGTTCTGAGGAGTATGTGCACATATGTACTTAATGTTGACCACAAACAGTTAAATATGGGTCATTTTTCTTGATTACCCTCCTCTCCTCCTCCTTTTCTACACTATCAGCCTGTCTTATCCAGTCCTAACCTACCGGAGGGATTTTAGCTAGGATACATGAGATTTCAAGTTAAATAAGAAACATCAAATAAAAACCAGGGAACAAAATGTTTCCAGCCAAGTGAAGGTCAGATGGTGGCAGCTGCCCAGGAAGTTACATCATAGAAATTAAGTTAAAAGGAATCCTTACTTTATTAATTAACTTACAATTTAAATAAAAGAAGAAACAAAGGTATATAATACACAGAGAGCATGGGATATTGCTACATCAGAAAATGTCTAAAATCGCCAAGGTGTAATCAGCAAAATTTCATCTTTCTAAAGTATTTAGATTCTCTGCTCCTTTTTACAATAGTTAGCAATTTGAGTTTAAATCCATGGCTTTATGTCATAAATCTCGCTCAATGGTCTTCTCCCTTTTACTTTTTTCTCTACTGCTAGTGGATTCCTCCCATCTGTGTCCTTATGTCCTTGTCATTTTTGCCATTTCCACGTGATGTGGTACAATTAGGGACCAGTTATGCTGCAGGCATAGAGAGATAGATGCAAGAAAGCCTGGATTAACACCTTCCCTTTCATACTGTAAGAGCAGTCTTTTCCAGTACTGTTCCAGGAATCCTATTACTGGATTTCTCTTCTCCTTACTGGGGCCAGCACAGTTATTGAGTGTGCCCAAAAGAAATTAGATGGATCTTTGGCCATAGCTCCTTGGGGGATAAAAGATCCAAACTGTTCATCTCGTTGACCACTTAGAGGTGAAGGGAAGCTGGAGAGGTCTGGGACCTAGTTGACCAAGGGTCAAGGAAGCACCTCAGGCAAGAAATAGGAGGGCAGGCCTTCTCTCAGCAGGACCCAGGGAGGCACCTGGGACAGAGTGGTGTGCCTGATTGGGCCTCAGATATCTATCTTTGGGGATGCTGTTGGGGTTCCTGTGAGCCCTCTGATTTTTCATGTTTTGCTTTCTTGGAGTTGCATAAAAAATGTGCTTGACTAGGATGCAGATTTTATTTCTTCCCTTGGTGAAGGGTCTCAGAAAGCAGAGTATGTTGACTGCTAGCTCTGAGTGACTGCCAGACCTGATGAAAGGAAATACTTTAGAAAGGAGTATGCTGAGTGGGGTCTGAAGGGCGTCAAGGAGCACTTCAAATTGGATCCTTTTAAAAATCTTACGATCTCTGAGATAATGAGTTGTGAGAGGTGCCAGGATTGTTTTCCTTGGATTCAACACTGCTGAAGACCATAAGCAACAGCCCTAAGGAAGCACGATTCTGTGTTGAACTCACCTTCTTTAAGGCTCTGAGGGCTGGTTGGCCTTTTAATTAATGACTTCTAAAAGTTTATTGTCTGGACATAATTTTAAAAAAAAGCTGATTGGGGGCTTCCCTGTTGGTGCGAGGGATTAAGTCTCAGCACTGCGAAGCCATCAGCAATCACTACTACACAAGTTTAATTCCTGGCCAGGTAGCTGAACTGCATGGCCCAGCAGACCTCTCCTGACCCACCCACTGCTCCCCTCAGCAGTGTATTTCAGTCAGTCTGCCTCTTCTGCTCCCCGCTCTGTCTCTGTGAATCCTCTTACTCCCCACACTTCTGGCCTATACACCAGCTCTTATATGCACAAAATAAAATAATCTTTTTTTAAAAAAGCTGATATATCTCTACAATTCTAGAATTCAGCTGACCCTTATATACCCTATAACAAAGTACTCATTATTCTTTGATGTTTCTGTTGGTGGCAAACCCATGACCTTTGAGATCCATTGTATCAGTTCTTGTTCTTAAAATGCTGTGTAACAGACTGTCCTGAAAATCTTTAGCCTATGTTAATGATGGGTTTTGTTGTGGGTTGTCTGGTGTTAGCTCAGGTATAGGGTCTGTTTTATTTATTTGCTTATCTTTCTCTGACTAGCAGTTACCTCTAATTATATCA
>NW_004567105.1:48904009-48911304 GCF_000260355.1 Condylura cristata
GCCTTTTAATTAATGACTTCTAAAAGTTTATTGTCTGGACATAATTTAAAAAAAAAGCTGATTGGGGGCTTCCCTGTTGGTGCAAGGGATTAAGTCTCAGCACTGCGAAGCCATCAGCAATCACTACTACACAAGTTTGATTCCTGGCCAGGTAGCTGACCTGCATGGCCCAGCAGACCTCTCCTGACCCACCCACTGCTCCCCTCAGCACTGTATTTCAGTCAGTCTGCCTCTTCTGCTCCCCGCTCTGTCTCTGTGAATCCTCTTACTCCCCACATTTCTGGCCTATACACCAGCTCTTATATGCACAAAATAAAATAATCTTTTTTTTAAAAAAAGCTGATATATCTCTACAATTCTAGAATTCAGCTGACCCTTATATACCCTATGACAAAGTACTCATTATTCTTTGATGTTTCTGTTGGTGGCAAACCCATGACCTTTGATCCATTGTATCAGTTCTTGTTCTTAAAATGCTGTGTAACAGACTGTCCTGAAAATCTTTAGTCTATGTTAATGATGGGTTTTGTTGTAGGTTGTCTGGTGTTAGCTCAGGTATAGGGTCTGTTTTATTTATTTGCTTATCTTTCTCTGACTAGCAGTTACCTCTAATTATATCAGATTTTAAAAGAGAAAGTTAGACTGCACAAACACATTGGAGTCTGCATTTGTATCATGGCATGCTGAGTGCATGCCATTGGTCAAAACAGAATACCTGGCCAAGTCCAAAATTCATGGTACTGGGGAAGTATATTCCATCCATAATGGAAAAAATTGCATAGTTGTGTGGCAACAGCCATAGGTGTATAATTTTAATAAAGAGACAGCATGAAGAATCATGAGCCGTAGATGAGACTACCATACCATAACTAGATTTTCTTTTTCTTTTCTGTTTTTCATTCCCTCCTTCTCTCCCTTCTCTTCCTCTTGTCTCCCCTACCCTCCCTCCCTTATCTTGTCTGTCATTTCTTAGCTCCCGTTTCTTCTCTCCCTTCTTTCTCCTCCCTTCCTTCCTACTGTTGTAAAATATACACAACCTAAAAATTGCCATTTGACTATGTTTAAGTCTGTGGTTCTTCCTGCACATTAATTATAGTTACATGGTTGTATAGTTACTACCATCATTCCTCACTAAAATTTACCATCTTTCCAAACAGAAATTTCCCATTTTAGTCATTCTCCATTTCCCCCTTCCATCCAACCCCTGGCAACTGTTATTCTGCTTTTTATCCATTAATTTGACTGTTCTAAGTATCTCAAAAAATAGAATTATTCATTATTTGTCCTTTGGAGTCTTGCTTATTTCCACTTAGCTAAATCCCTTGAGGTTCATTCATTTTATATCATGTGTTAGAATTTCCTGCCTGTTTAGGGCTAAGTAATATTCCCTTATATGTAGGTGTACCACCTTTCACTTATTCATCTGTCAGTGGATAATTGGGTTGCTTCCGCTTCCCTCATTCTTGTTTCTGAGTTCCCATTTCATCTATGGCTAGAACCATTAGATATTTCCTAATAATCTTTTCCATGTCAGACCCTTGTCTGTTTTATTAATACAACAAATGCTTCCTAAGCATTTACTACATTCCAGTGACTATCATAGAGGAGCCTGACATCTTTACATACTTAAAGTTGTGCTCCTCTGTTTGATAGCCAATAGTCAGATGTTATTTAAGTATAAATGAATAATTTCATATAACATAATACAAATAATACAAATATAATCATAAGTATTATAAAGTGATATAATATTAAAATGCAGTTTCATATTTATAGCTACTTCAAGTGCTGAATATATCTTACAGATACTGGATTGGATAGCCTAAATAGAAAACATTTCCATCTATGCAAATCATTCTATTGGGTAGCACTGACTTATGAAAAAAAGACATATCAGGGTTGAACAAAATCTATTTCCTGGAAACTTTAATCTTAAACTATGAGACCACAAAGTGTTGCCTTGCAGGTAGAAGCTTACCATTATTTATTCTTCCAGTTTTGAGCAACAAACCAGTCAACTGCACTTAGGAAGGCAACTGAGCAACCATTTCAGTCTCTCTAGGTCAGTGTCCATTTTACTTCCCAGGAGGTTTTCATCAGTCTCTAGAGACAGTGTCAGTTACTGGAGATGTGGAAATGCTGCTGGCATTCCTGTTGAGACCAGGAATGCTACTAAAATCTTATAATGCATGGGACAGTCCCAACAGCACGTAGCTCTAAATATTAGTAATTCCGAGTTTGGGGTATATTCTTGCTTCTGGTGAAATGATGTGGTCTCAGAGAGCCCTGTGCTAGTAGATAGAAAAATCTGTTGTGCATCCAGAGAAAAATGAAACCCTGATGGTTTAAAAAAAAAAAACAAAACTGATGGCGTTAAGTCCCAGGCCTCTGGCTACTGAGACCAGCCTCTGTCCTCTGCGTGGTTTCTGCGAAGGAACTCAATGTTACAAAACTTTTTTCACTTGAATTATTTTAAATTGGAGTTTAACTTTATGCTAAATGTCCCTAGTACAGCATGTCATGTAGCAGGCCCCCCTTTTAAAGTCATAGTCTGTGTAAGTTGGGTATTACATTTCAGTAGTTCTATGAAATGTCTAACACTGCAGAGGTATCCAGGTGTAGTAAGCTCACAGAGTTGTCGTGACAAAGTTCTAAATAAGCTGTCACAATCTCATGAATCTTATATTATCTTAAAAAAGCAAACAGTGGGGTCTCTTCATATTTTACAAGTGATCTCTTGGCTGGTGATGCTCTTATTCCTAAATGTTTTTTTACTGGAAGCCAGAGTCCCTCAGTAAAATGCCCCTCAAATTTTTGTTATCTCAGTTTGCAGGGACATCACAGAGGATGTCACCTGGGTGAGTAAACATATTGTCATGTATTTAAAGAGGGACCCATGATTTTAAAGAATACTGTTTTAATCTCTTGAAAACTAGATGAATTAACATGATTTCCAAAACTGGACAACCTGAGCCTTTGATTTTATTACATGGGACTTTGGTGATGGCACATGGGTGAAGTGGTTGTGGGAAGTCCACAGGGATTTCAACTGAGATGAAAAAATGTACAAAGTGAAGAATAATGTGAATATATGATAAATGTATAATTAAAAAAAAAAAAGAATTCCTTGACAGACTGTCCAAGGAGTGGCATCTTTTTGTCCTAGAGATTTTAAACAAGAAGAGATGTGTATGAGAATGAACTGTAATGTCCAACACAAATTGAAGTATTTTAGTGCAAACACCAGTATTCAGGTAAGAATACTTGAGTGCAGATTGATAAGTAAATACAGTAAATATACTGTGAAGCTATATAAAAAGGCCATTTCAGTGATCTGGTTTAGCATCTTCACCTGTATTTATTTTATTTAAAGTAAATAAGCAGTGCATGTGCAATAAAAAATTCAAACAGTACAAAAGGTTATAGAATGAGGAATCTTTGATTTTTCTGACATCTCAAGTTTTCCCAGTTGAGCCACCATTAATGGTTTCTTGTTCTAGAAATTGCTTATACATATGCAAGGTATGCTTTTTCATCTTCCCTTTCCTTCCTTCTAAATAAATATATAGCAAAATGTCAAAAACATATGTATATACACACAGGTATGTAACTTTAAGTGTTTTTGATATGTATATATCAGTTTCTACTTCTTCTAATTGGCAGTTAACATTTGCAGTTTATTTTGAAGCTCTTTTCCATTAGCCCCAAGATTGGTTTCATTCTTTTCAGGGACTTGGAGTTCACCTTCATGTCAGTGTTTCATACATAATTCATTTAACCAGTCCCCTGCTGATGAGTATTAAAGTTCTTTCCAGATTTTTGTTTTTACAAATAATGCAGCAATAAGTAATATATTCTTGTACCTTGATCTTTATGCACATATAATTGTATTTATAAAAAAATATGATCCCACTAGTGTAGTTTCTGTTTTAAAAGGCAGGTGTATTTTTTATTACCCAGGGTCAAATTTGGATTCTAAAAAGAGGTACCAACTTTTACCTTTACCAGCTGTCTATACAGACATAGCTAAAGTTTCATCCACTTATTTCCATGCCATCTTTTCCTTCCCATTTCTGTCTCCACACCTCTTCCTATCCCCCAGACCTAGTCTGAAGGGTTTATCTCATCAGAGTTTGTAGAACAAATAAATGGGCGGGAGCTTTCTTGAAAGACAAACTCTCCCCTGTTTGAACACTGCTGGAATTTCCTCCCTAACAGAGGTAGGCAGTGCCATGGGGCAGCCCTTTCCTTGCCTACTCAACTTCTATGTGAAATTCTATTCCTCAGTCTTTCCTCTCTCATTCCTTCGAAGGCTTCTGAGAGTTGGCACTTCTTCACCTGGAGTGCTAGAAAAGTCAAAACTGTCCACAGTCCTGGCAGCTTGCCAGCACATCAAGGTAGCCATAGTGGGACCACTTTGTTCTTTGCCATTCCAGAAGAGGCAGTGTCTGTTTGCACGGACAGGAAACGCTTTCCAGAGGACTATTGGGCTGGGCATACCATTAGCGTGTTTGCTGGGGAAATGGTTTCTCCAGCTAAGCTGGCAGAGGCTCCAAGCCTCAGCCCACTTGCTCCTCTGTCTTTCCCAACCTTTGACCCCAATTGGGAAAATCCATAACTTGACTCTGTAGCCTGTAGCGTGTAACCAGGCACTTAAAAAATCCTTCCCCATGACGTTATTGACAACTCCTTTTTTTAGCGCTCTTCCGTGTTTGAACATATTTGGCATGCTGGGGGCTCATTCTCTCTCCTCTCAACACTTTATTATGCAAAAATTTAAACATGCAGCAAAGTTGACAGAGTTTATAGTAAACATCCATCTGCCCGCTAATAGATTCTGTCAGAAACGTTTTATTGTATTTGTTTTATGTGTTTATGTACCTCTGCACATCATTTTGGGTTCTTAGTGGTATTTTGCTGGCATTTTAGGGGTGCCCTGGTTTGGGGGTGATAGTATGATTTATGGAGTCAGATTGTGGATTTGAAACCTGACTGCTGTCTGCTAACCTTGAGCAAGTTACTAAACCTCATTGTGCTTCGAAATTCTAATCTATAACATGAAAACAATCATAGTATTTACATCTGTGGATTTTGTGAGACTAAATGATGGAGTCATGAATTCATACATGACATTTAGAATAAAGGCCATGTTATAGCAACAGTTTTATAAATGAAATAAGGTGCTAAATTAATCTTAATTCTGTACTTCTTAAAAATTAAGTTAAGAGATCATATGAATTTTGGGGGTGAAGAACTTGTATGCCTGGTATTGTGGACATGGTGATATTTGATCCTCAAAAATAAACAGGTTCTTCCTATTTGCTAATGAGCAAACTGGTCAAAATCTCCAGACTTCATCCTTTATTTGTTAATCACAAGATAGAGAAATTTTAGGATTGTGGAAAGATTTCTGTGCCAGGGGAAATTCATCTGAATTCATCTGAATTCTGGCAAACAGGTACAGCATCTGAAGTTTTATCACTTTGATGTGACTTTGAGCCATTGAAGGTCAGTCTTGCAGAAGAAAGAACACCTTGCTATGTTTTGTATCTTGTTAAAAATACTTTCCTTTCCATTAGCATTTTCAATTCCTAGTTCTTTTGCTGTCTGGAGCTCTGGCTGACCTAGCTGGGTAGGAATTACCTTGGGGTGTTTTGGCAGTGCCCTCATTTGTCAACTGTTTAACATCTCAGATGCTCAAAAAAAGCACTCCTAGTTTGTCGTCCAAAATCTTTTCTGGAAAGAAGGGTAGAAAATAGGAAAAATTTGATTGCTGACTGTCTCCCAGACCTATATATGGTGAGGAAAGGCCCCTTTTGGTCACTTCCAGGTAAAGTTTGTGGCTTTGATAGCATCTTCCTGTCTCTGAGAAATGGTCTATGGTAAGATCTGTGATGTGTGCACTGCAGGCAGTAAGGAGGATGTTGAAATACTGCTCTTCCTCAGTTTTTGTTTTTTTGAGGTCCAGTCTTGTTCAGATTCAATCTTTCCCCTCTCCTATTACTTTTAGGTGCTAATATGTCCTCGATACCCTTTCACATGATGACATCATTTTGCTTTAATTTTATTGGCTTTTAGAGTTACTTTATTTTATGGCAGCAGACTCTGTCTACTTATGAAGTGATACAAAGCTTCTACTCAAAATCTTTAATTACATTAAAAACTTTTTTTGTTTTTTACACTAATATGGGATAGCGAGACTAGTATCCAGGTCTGGCCAAAGTCATGACATTGGGATATAAATGACCATTTTCTTAAAAACAAAAGAATCCGCAGGGCTTTTGTCTGTCCCATCTCCATTGACAGTGATGCTGTGGGCAGAGGAACATTTATCAGATAGTTGCATCTGTTTCAGAGATGTGCAGTGGAAAATCATTTATACTTTACATCTGTTTCTTGGCTAAGGGAAATAAATACAGTAGGTTCTGGACTCTGCAAGGTTTTAGAGCAAAGCTAATTATGCCTTGGGGCTTTGGCCAAGCTTGTTTGTTGTCGTGATATTGTCCTTGCTATGATCAGTACCCAGAATAGATGACTGTGACACAGATGGTCCAACTTCTCATTGAAAATCTTTACAATTTCTTTGCTGGACATCCATGAAATGGGTACTATCTGTTAGATTTGGGATGGCTTCCTAAAGCAGAGGAACATTAAAAAGTGCTGTCCTCAGGGAGCCCCTGAAAGAGAATATATGATGAGCATGAGAATTTGCATCATTTTAAAAGAGATTCTATTTAGGGATTTAAAGGTATGCAGCTGTGTAGAAAATTCCATGTGAGCTGAACTATTGCTAAATAACCTGAAGGTGGAAAAGGAGAAAAAGTGCAAGACACTTCCCTGGAGAGAAGAAGAAGACACTCATGGCAAGAGTGCTGGCAGTTCATGTCCCAAGATCTGATTCAATATTCGTGTGGATCCTTCAACACTTAGGGACTGTGTTTACTATCAGCTGGTAAGTGGTTGGCTTCCCTCAAGCCCTAATAGTCGCCAGCTTCCCCCATGATCTCAGATACTGAGGTGATCACTGGAGGCAAAGGTACACTGTGAAAGGGGTAGTGAAAGGGTAGAAGACATGGGCAGGGAGTATACTGAGTGATGATTGGAATTATGTTTCTCACTCTTCAGAATGGTGTGCCATAGCTGTCTTGTCAAGATGCGTGTGATAAGGGTTAATATGAATGCTTTTTTTTTTAAGATTTATTTATTGATGCATACAGAATTGGGGTACAGGCCAGAGGTGCAGGGGCAGTGAGAGGGTTCACCAGAGAGAGAGCAGGGAGCAGAACAGGCAGATC
>NW_004567105.1:48912084-48925187 GCF_000260355.1 Condylura cristata
TTGCACCACCAGGGAGGACCCTGTTTTATAACTTTTTAATAAAGAATTTTGACAGAACTCAGAAAAGAACAGAACTCATTTGTCAGAACAAAACTCATCTTCCCAAACAACTAAATCAGAAAGTATATTTGGGGTGTATGCACAAGCACACATATGTGTAACTACCGGAAAAACTTGAATAAACTCTTAGTTCAGAGCAGAATCTATGAAACTGACAAGGCCAAAATGCTTGCTATACTTACTCTGAAACTCCCAATATAAGAAAGATAATTGGAAAAAAAAGTCAGTGTCTTGATAAATTATGCCATGTCCGGAATTTGTCCTCTTAGAAGGTCTCATCTTTTCTATAAATTTAGCTGATCGCTCAGATTAGAGCCCACATTCTTAGCTCTAACCAAACAATTTGATGTAAGCTGCTTTCTTCTTGGAACAATGGAATATTCATGATTTTTAGTAGGCAGGCAGCACTGTAATAAGAGAAGCCTAGCAGGGAGGTCCAGGGCCTGAGGAATGGAGTATGCCTTCATTCAAAATATTATGTTTTGGAATGTAAAATAAATGATACAACTGAGTATAATTCTGTGATATATCTGTTCAGCTTTGGACTGTGTTGTATGTGAGGATACCTGTTCTCACGAAGTGCCATTTCAGAGACCATGTAGGTGCTATTCCTTCCTTGTCCCACTAGTATCTCTAGAAGGGCTTCATTTGAATATTATTTCCCCAGATTATTGTGTAGCTCACATAAAAAGGTACTTCTGCTGTTGCAGTCTGTCATGTATAATGTACAAATTATTTTTTCAGTATTTTTTGTTTTGTGTATTTTCTTAATTTACATAGGACATATTCAAAATGCCACTCATTAATAAATTTCTGAAAATGTGCGTTTACTCATACATGCTCTGTGTTGCTTAAGGAACTTGAGTTGAAAATAACCATAGTCAAACCATAGAAGCTTCTCCCCAGGGAAGGATGAACTGAAACACTAAATGGATTCAGAGGTGAGGAGCAATGCATGCTGGGAAGTAGTTCCAACTCACAGTGACTTTTATTTCTACAGATTTTGACTGCAAACAGGTCAGTGCTTATTTGTCCTATTCCTGATATATCTCAGGAAGTTGAAATAGTGTGATCTGGGGTAAGCCAGAAGGACATAGGGATTACCCATTCCTCTTTGTCCCTACATATCATGGAAGTTCAAAAAGCTTCTGGGATTTCATGATACTTTAAAGCATAAAACTAGTCTAACTTATTCATCTGTTTAGCTTATTGATATTTTCAAGACTGACACAGGTTGGTATATTTGTTGTCTGTCTCATGGAACAGATAGGTGAGTCCCTGCCCATCCAGAGCTTGAAATTTAGAGATAAGGTACAGAAAGCAAGAGTGATGGGTTGTTAATGGACAAGAAAGGAATGCAGGTAATTGGAACATAGAGACTTATGTTACACAATATTTTTTCTTTGTGGTCATATAGGAGGAAGAATGAGGAAATCGAAGGGAGAAGTGGGAAAAACAAAGTGGGCAAATGTTTTAAGGACTCACCTTCTGGCATAGTTCTGCTTAAAGGCTGTCTTGTGTATATTTTTCACAGACAATGAGTTCCATAGTTCCAGTGTCAGATGTGGGGAATTTCCTTTTGTTTTCTCTGATTTTAGAATAAAACAGTATAATTAGGGCCCTCTCTGGTGGCGCAGTGGGTTGGAGCACAGCACTGCAAGCTGGCAGCAGCCACTTCAGGGTGAGTTCTATCCCCGGCTCTGGAGGTGACCCACATGGCACAGCAGAGCTTTCCTGTCTTGCCTGCTGCTCCCCTCAGCAGTGTATTTTAGTTGATCCACCTATCCACCTGTTTTTCTTCCCACTCTATCTTGGTGAATTCTCTCACTGCCCCTGCGCCTTTGGCCTGTACCCCAGTTCTGTGTGCATAAACATACATCTTAAAAAAAACACTATAATTAAATTACAATGGGCACATTTTTTTTTTAACCCTTTTGAATCACTCTTTAAGGCAGACATTCTTTTCGTTTGGCAACCAGTGAGACCAGTGACAACCTTGTCTTCTTAGAATTGCTTGCATTTATCAGTTGTTAAAACTCAAAAGAAGATGTCGGTCTACTCTTCCTCCCAACTCTTTTCTCCAGAGTTGTCAAAACCCTGGTGAAGAATCTGAGAAATGTGAACTATGACATGGTTATGTAAGGTTCAGTGAAACAGCTGGAGGTTTTCCCAGCAGAAACTAAGGCAGGATTGTCTAGACATCACTTTCTCCTTTTCTAGGCAAGCTTTTCTGGGCGCTTTTCCACATGGGGAATCCAGGCTCAAAGGAAAGCCAATTTGACTGTCTAAAAACCCATCTGGCATGAGTTTAGATCACTCCTGAAGCATTATTGGGCTGTCATCATTGGTTTGAGAAGAATACAGAGATATTTGTATCTGATGCTTTTATTGGTATTAAAAGAGAATTTATTCATTAAAATTTTATAAAGCACCTACTATGAACAGATGTTGTGTTTTGCCATAATTGTGCAGATAAAAATATAATGGCACTTTCAGTAAATCTTTCAGTAAAAGTTTAATAAGAAAGGAAGTATATGCTAAGAGAGTAGATGAATGGACCCAACACCAGGCAAGGAGAGGTCAGGGGAACCTCCAAAGAGAGAGGTGTGGGCATGAGAGAATTCACCTGAGACTGAGAGTGAGCAGAACAGGTGGATCAACTAAAATATACTGCTGAGAGGAAACAGGGTGAGACAGGAGAGGTCTGCTATGCCTTGTGGTTCAGCTTTCTGGTCGGGAGTCAAACTCATGTTGACAGTGGCTGGCGCTAGCTTGATATTTCTGTGTCTTTAACCCCTGTGCCACCAGGGAGGCATAGGTCTATTTCTTTTGGTGCTACCAAGCTTTTCAGAGACTTCTGGAGAGTTTGAAACCTTGTTTGTGTGTTGGCAGATGAAAGAAATTCTAGAATTTTTTGGATCCTGGCCAAAGGACAGGAGTATGTATTTTGCTTCTTACAACTGTGGGCATTGTCTCTTACCTCATCGTAACATGCCCTGTTGTCTTCTATCTGATCATTGGAAGTAAGGGTGTCTCACTGCCTAGGATATTTAGGATCAGGCTAACTCCCCTTCCCTAAGTATTCCCTGAGAATACTTAGATTATACTGTAACTTGAGGTATTTTGTGCATAATACCAGATGACTTCACAACAGAGTTATAATTTCAAACCCTAGATACTGCACACTTCTATTTCTTGTTGAGATTGATTGTATGTATGATTCTTTGCTGTCATGATAAGCAATTCTTTTATTCAATCACATATTTTAAAATACTGCTGAAGCAATTTCTCCAAAGTTCTTCCTGCACGGTAAGACTATCTAGCTATTTAGAATGTCTTATGTTCCTATTTTTTCCTGTGCAGGTATTAAAAGCCTGTTTTAGATTTCAAGGTTTTATGAAATTCCCTTGTTATTTGGAAGGGAGACAAAGGGAGGTAACCTGGAAAGGGAATCACATAAACCATAAATGTACATTGGATGAAGTGTCAAAAGTCAACCCAATGGGTAACACCAGCTCAGTCTTGACTTAGTCCATGACAGCCACCAACAACTTCCTTATGGATTCATTGTTCCCTCCCCAAAGGTAGACACTATCTTGACCTCTATCCCCACTGAAGAGTGTATTCAAAGATGAATTCTCTATATTCTTTCATATCTAACTTTATTTCTTCAATATTCTTCTTAAGGTTGGCCTATGTTATATATGTGGTAGTTCATTCATTTTCATTTTTTGTAGTATGATGATATAAAGAGATGGCATTTACTTAGGGATTCTACTTTTGATGATAGTTGTGTTGCTTATAACTTGGGACTGTTATGACAAATGTTACAGTCATGCTTTTGGTACACATATTGGATCAGGTCATAGGTTGTGCATTTTTCTAATTCCAGTAGATACAACCAGTGATCCAAGGTGACTGTTCCAATTTATGTTACCATCAACTGTAGAATTTGAGTTTGTATTGCTTAACATTCTCCTTAGCACTTGGTATTGCCATCTTTTATTCAGTTATTTAAAAGTATTCTTGCTTTAAATTTTTAAAATGCATTACTATGTTTTGTGGAACATAAATATAACTGAGATTTGGAGACCAGCAACTCTGAGGGAGTTTCTCTCAAACCCTTGGTGATCTTCTTAGCCACCAGCATCTAACAGGTCAGAGTCCAAAAGACTGTGAATCTACAAAGTTATTTAATCTCTTTGGGTCTCAGTATTCTTCTCTGCAAGAGGGAATAATTGTAGGCTTAACAGAGTTGGTATGAAGAGCATGTGAGTCAGTCCACCAAAAAGGACTTCATTCCCGGCCCATCTTTATTATAAAAAGATGTCATGATGGGCCCTCCCTGGTGGCACAGCAGATTGGAGTGCAGCACTGTGAAGCTGGCTGGCCACCGCTTCAGTATGAGTTTGATCCCCAGCCCTGGAGGTGACCCACATGGCGCAGCAGACCTCTCCTGACCCGCTTGTTGCTCCTCTCAGCAGTGTACTTTGTCAATCTGTCTGTTCTGCTCCCTACTGTCTGTGGTGAATCCTCTCACTGCCCCTGCCTGTCTGGTTTGTACCCCAGTTCTATATGCATAAATAAATAAATCTAAAAAAAAAAAAAAGAGATGTCATAAGGTCGCTGTGAGTCACAGGAAGAATGACTGGCTACTCTGCTCTGGAACTCTCCTGTATTTATTTTAGTTTATTTTTAGGGGAAACAAAGTTATTTCACTTCAGAGCACCAGACGTCAGGGCCTAATATATCCTTTCTGGAACTACCTCGTTTGTTTGATGTGTTGGTGGCTGTGCGTTGTTTTGAAGGATGACTTGTTTATGACTTGGCGGGCTCATAAACACTCTGGGCCCAGGCTGCTCTGGACATGTGTGCAGTTGACACAAGGGCAGTGAAAAGGAAATCATCCTCAACTTGTGTTTTGACATAGAGGAGTTTTGTTTTTCCTTTGTCGACTCTCTGCATCCTCCACCGAAAACAAACAAAGCACTCCAGCACCCTGAATGTTGTGACTGGCAGTCTACACTGCTGTTTTTTCCTTTTCAGCTGTGGCTTGGTGACAGAGGGTGGCATTTTAAACAATCAGTCGTTGTCATTCATTCTGGTATTTGTAAGATAACCAACCAGTAGCAATTCCAGAAATGAAAAAGTGATGGATAGAAATAGAACCATAAGATAACGTTTGCTTTTGAGGGAACTTGGGAGATGTTTCAAGGAGAAAAAAAGTGGAAAAGAGTTTGATGAATGGATTTTTTTTTCCTTCTCTCGGCACTGCATTCATCCTGCCATCTCTCCTGAGCTTGTTTGATAACTTATCTCTCAGTGCAGCCTAACTTGCTTCATTTAACCTCCCCGGGGAGGTGCAGGCCAGGCCAGATTTGAAGGGTAATCTCATGTCTGGTCACCTCTGAGAATTTGACCTGATGGAATTTTATTGGCTAATGAGTTAAGACATCCACTCCCCTCCAAACACCATTTATTTCTCTCTTTAAAAAGATTTATTTGGGGCCCTCCCTGGTGGCGCAATGGGGTAGGACGCAGCACTGCAAGCTGGCAGCAGCCACCTCAGTGCCAGTTCAATCCCTGCCCCAGAGGTGACCCACATGGCATGGCAGACCTCTCCTGACCTGTCCGCTGCACCCCTCAGCAGTGTACTTTGTCGATCTGCCTGTTCTGCTCCCCACTCTGTCTCTGGTGAATCCTCTCACCGCTCCTGTACCTCTGGCTTATACCCCAGTTCTGTATGCATAAATAAATCAATCTTAAAAAAAAAGAAAAAGAAAAATCAAAAAATTAAAAAAAAAAAAGATTTGTGCATATAAGAACTGGGGTATAGGCCAGAGGTGTGGGGGGTGAGAGGGTTCACCAGAGACGGGTGGGAGGAACAGGCAAATTGAAATACACTGCTGAGAGGGATAGTGGGTGAGTCAGTAGAGGTCTGCCACACCATGTGGGTCAGCTCCCTGGCAGGTAGTCGAACTCATGTTGCAGTGGCTGCGGATAGCTTCACAGTACTGTGCTCTGACCAATTGCACCACTAGGGAGGGCCCTCTTTCTCTCTCTTTTTAAAGATTTATTTATTTATGCATACAGAACTGTGGTACACGCCAGAGGTGCAGGGGTGGTAAAAGGATTCACCAGCGACTTAGTGGGGAGCAGAACAGGCAGATCTACGATGTACATTGCTGAGGGCAGCAGTGGGCGGGTCAGGAGAGGTCTTCCGCACCATGTGGATCACCTCTGGGGCCTGGGATCTAACTAGCGCTGAAGCACTGTGGCTAGCTTACAGTGCTGCGCTTCAACCTGCTGCACCACCAGGGAGGGTCAAAAATTTTTTTTTTTAAGAGAAAGTAAGAATGGAAAGAAAAGGCAACCAGGTGTCAGATTGGTTGACTTTGCAGGGCTGTGAGTTTGTACAACAGCTTTGCACACTTCCATGTACCTGTCATCAGCTGCATGAAAGTTCCTTAATTTCTCTAAAGTTCAATTCTTTCATCTCTCCATGGAACATAATGCTATCCTTTGCTATGAGGACTATGTTAAAAATGCCAACTGTTACTAAGTAAAATGTGAGAATTGCAAAAGTAAGTGGCACTTGCCTAACCATCTTGGTTTACATAACTTCATTTAAGCCTCACAATAGCTTTGTGGGGTGTGTGTGCTAATCTACAGGCAAGGAAACTGAGGCAGAGAATGTGCAAAAAAGGTGACTAATGTTGCTCAGACAATATATGGCAAAGCTGGCATTCAAAGGGAGCTAGTTTAGTTCCTTAATCCCTCCTTGGCTGTTTTCCCACTGTCTCTCCACAGTGTACTCCAGTCTTTATTCTTCTGTCCAGAGGGGGTCACTTCACAGTATAGTAAAACTTTTCTTTGTCATACTATGAAGTATGACAAACCTGGGATCCTACAGTCCACTCTAAATGTGTATCTTGCTTTTTCATGACACTATCTGTTTTTCCATGTTAGTACCTATAGTTCTACCTAGTAAAAAATTAACTACCTTGGCAAGAGCCACTATCTAGCCCAGCCTTACTGGGGCTGGCTTTCTCTCAGAGCAACCCAGTTCGAACTGGCTTGCTGCCTAGGAACTGGCTTTCTTTCCCACAAAGTAGCTTCTGAGAAAAACTGTGGGAAACCAATGACTTCAGAGATTTTTTAGGGAAAAAGTGCAAACTCTAACAAATTTCATCTGGCCCAAAAATGTTATTACCCCAGATCTTGAAAATATTTTCTTATAGGATTATTCCCCCAAGGTTGTTAATCTGAGAACGATCCAGACCTATTAGGCCTGACTTTTTGCCCCCGATATTGGAGTCCTGAGTGTTCTGAGTGTTGGAGAGTGGGGGTTGAGGTAAAAATATTTCTCTGGAGGAAATGAAGTCATTTTATTTGATATTATAGCTTCCACTGGGACTCTATCATTTCAGAAAGGGATGCCAGTTCACATAGCCACATGAAAATGATGAAGCTTTTAAATCAGTGCATGGGACCTTTTAAAAGGTAGCAGTAGGTTTTCAGAGCCACAAATATTTATTGATGGTATCTACCCTAAGAATTCTTGCCTATAGTTAAGTTTTGCCTAATGAGCATTGTCTTTTTAGATAAATGTTATTGAAACAGGATCTCCTTTCTTTTAGAGGTTGGCATCCCAAGCCACTCTACTCACAGTGATCTTGAATGGCAGCTCATAAAATGTTTCTGTGTAGAGATTATTGTGTGAGAGTGTCTTATCTGGCTCCTTGAGCCCAGCTCAGCAGGGAGACAAACTTTTATTTGTTCAAAGGAGGAAAGAATGTGGTGTTGTACACCTGCCTCCCTGGATACACTTGTAGGGCTGGTTTCACAGATGCACTGATGCACTGCCCTGGCAACAGAATGTCAACAGTGATTGGACCCTGAGGAACTGAAGTTTCTATGTTCTTCTCTTGCTGGTTAAGTCCTGAGTATGTGTGTAATCTCTCTTAAGCTGGTGTGGCGAAGTTGAAACTTGGCTTATCAACTGTGCCTAGATTCTCCTGGAACATATTTTAGATAAGAGTGGAAAAAATGCCAGGCCCAGCATTCACTACAGAAGAGTTTTATTGTCCCTCACAGACAAAGAAGGCATTTGGTTTAATTTTGAATCTGTTTGTAGATAGACCAGAAAGAATAAAGGCTGCTTTCCTTACCTCATCCAGGTTTAATTTTTCACCGAATATTTTAGAAACAGGGAATGGAGGTGATAATAACATTTGTTCATTTAGAAAGCTGCATTGTTGAGTACTGCCCTCTCTTTGAAAACACCAAAGGTAGCTGGACATTGTAGGAAACCCAGTGGTCTGACTTCGCAGGGGGTTGCTGAAACTGCATCTGAACCTCAAGTTTTCTCATCTGCAAAAAGGGCATCAGACTAATAGGACTCAAATCTGAGTTCATTAAGGATTAAGGAGTTAATTTTTGTAGTCATTAGGATAGTACATAATCACCCTCCTGGAAGTGTTTGTGAATGAAAATAAACCGAGAAACATTATCTCCAGTTTCATGAAGTGCCAGTAAAATTAAAGTGGTCTTTCTGGTTGTAGAATATTCAGACATACTAAAATTGATCATTAGACCAGAAGCTGATTTTTGGTAGTAGCTAAGATTCTTTCCTCTTTTAGATATGTATTCCTTCCTGCTTGTCCACCCTGGTCTCTTTAGAGAGCAAAAGTATCAGGGAAAGAAAAAAAAAAAACCAAAAAAACAAAAAAACAAGAGCAAGCACTTCCTTATAATATTGATTTAGTTGTAGTCAAAAACAGGAATTGTGAGTCATCAGTGCCAAATTAACTGGCATGAACCAAGGTAAAATGACATCCAAGGATGAGGGTACCTGTTGACAAATTGTTTCAGGAATTCATTAGGTGTTAAAACTGTTCTTTACTGGAAGCTCACAAGATCTCCCCAGAGGGGCTGTGGATAGAAATAAGAAGATCCATGTGGGTGGGGTGAAAATTTAAATCTCCATTTTCCCTCACCCTTAACTGAACTTGAGCATTTCTTTCAAGTGTACATAGAAGCAACAAACCACAGCTTCATGAGCCCAGTACATGTGACATTGTCATGAGTAGAAATCTCAGTACCGAAACATGGCATGACAATTTCACTTAAGCTTATCACTACTGTGAAATGATGCTAGTTATTAGACACACTACTATATATTGTTACCCAGGGCCTTAATTAAGCAAAAGCATAATTATAAATTTTATGTTGTTAGCTATTTTTAGCATGCTTAGTATAATTAGTTTTCTCTTTATTCTTACATGTTATATCTTATTAGTTTATAACTATCATTCCAAGAAGCATCAGTAGATTTCATCTGACTGCCAGAGAAGATCATATACAAAAAACAAGATTAAGGAGTTTATTCTTATTTTTTGGAGGTGTTTTAAAGTTGAAAGTTTAGGTTGATTTGAATGTCTGGAGTTGTTACCCAATATAAATAGAATGTGAGCCACCTGTAATTACAATTCTTGTAGTAGCTACTTTAAAAATAATTAAGTGGAACAGGTTTAATGAATACTAATAATCATTCTAATAAACTATTTTGATGTTAATGTATAAATGAACCATTGTTAGAATAAAATTAATTTGATAATATGTCCTTTTCAACTCAGTCTATTTAAAATGTTACCATTTCCGGCTCTCCCTGGTGGTGCAATGGGTTAAAGCCCCACACTATGAAGCTCTCAGAAGCTACTGCAGCATGAGTTCAATCCCCTTCCCAGGAGCTGACCCACATGGTCCAGCAGACCTCTCTTGACCTGCCTTCTGCTCCCCTCAGCAGTGTATTGCAGTAGATCTGCCTGTTCTGTTCCCCACTCTGTCTTTGGTGAATCCTCATCAAAATATACACCTCTGGCCCGTACCCTAGTTCTGTAAGCATAAATAAATAAATCTTTAAAAAAAAGTTACATTTCAACAGGTGTCAATATTAAGTTATGAGATTTTTTTTCCATGCTAAACAAATCTTTGAAATCTGACGTGCATTTAGCACTTAGAATCTATCTCTATGCACATGTTCCAATTTCTTAGTAATACTTGATGTGTATTTACATTTAATGCAGTTAATTTGTGTATTCATTAGAATAGAACCTCTTACACAGTAACTGTTGGATGAGTGTTTGTAAATGAAAATTACTGGAAAAGCAGAATTAGGTATTTCCAAACAGAGTGAAAATTTATCTGTTGACTGCATTATGCCATTTAAACTTAATTTGATAAGATGAATTTAGTATTCAGTTCCAGACCTGCTTATAGCTGATGATTTCTCTATTAACTCAACTGGGGAGCCTGACTGCAAGTACAAAACCTTGGACAGGAGAAAGGAGGGTACAGGACATTTGGAGAGATTACATTAAAACAACACATGCTTTCTTTCCTTTTTGGTTAGTGAAGAGAGTGCTCCTTGAGTCTCCTTAAAGTATCCACAGTACTCAGCCTGTCCCCACAGACCCATACACTCTGGCAGGTCTTTATGACTCATCGGAGGCATTTCCATTCCATTGGGGACTCTTGCAGTCAGTGGGGGGTGGGATTTTATAATTTCCATTCTCACTGGTTGAAGAAGGATTTACCATTTGTTGGAGAGGAAAACTTCTAATCCCCCCCTAGTCCTCTAGAGCAGTCCTTTGACATCATAATGGCATTCAATTTACATATGCATTTGTAGTGTTTGAATCCTTCCCTCCCTACCATCCCCCACCCCCTTGTTGTTCCCCATGGTGTCTCCTCCGACACAATTTAACATTTTACCATAGTGCTTCCGGGATTCACAGCTTGCTGTCACCAGCTGGGGCAGGTTTAGGACTCCTCTGAATCTCTTGGGCATTTAAGAGGATCTGAGAGTCCACGTGGGGGACCTTTACCACGAAGCTTCTGACTGGTTAAAGTTGTTAGAAACGGCCTTTTCGGGCCCTCCCTGGTGGCCCCGCGGGTTGGAGTGCTGCACTAGGAAGCTAAGCCAAGCTGTTTTCTATCCCCCCCCCCCCGCCCCCCCCCCCCGGAGGTGACCCACATGGCACAGCAGACCTCTCTTGTCTAGCCCGCTGCTCCCCTCAGCAGTGTACTAAGTCGATCTGCCTATTCTACTCCCCACTCTGTCTCTGGTGAAGCCTCTCACAGCCCCTACACCGCTGGCCTATACCCCATTTCTGTATGCATAAATTAAAGTAAAAAAAAAAAAGAGAAAAGAAATGGTCTTTTCTTTCTAGAAATCAGTCTTTTATTTTAGTATCTATAATTTTAATTTATTGCTTTTACAAATGAAATATTGTTTTACATCTTTGTTAATATTTTGATAGTATAGGATTTCTCCCCTTTAGGAGTCTCTTACTTAATTTTGTAATCAATTAGGTAATTTTGTAACCAATACATTCTTGGGTATTTCAGCTACTTTCTTCTCCTAGTTTGTGCGGGTGTTAGATTTCCTTACTGAATGTGTTCTTTGCATTTCTTTTGACTAAAATCGATGAACTTAGTAAAAATTACGAGCCAATCAAGTTGCCAGCTCCAATCCAGTTTATGTCTTTCTCAATATAAAAGCTTAAAATCTTGGGGGTTTAGGCGTATATGGAGGGCTTTTTGATGCTCCTGGTATTTTGGTACCTGGAGAAAATGTTGAACTCTGTTGGGCTCTAGAAATATGATCACTTGTCTCATATCTTACCTAAATCCTGGGTCTATGTGTTGAATATTATACAGTGTGAGTGATGTAGTTTTTGGAGATGATTTTGGAGTGCGTGGTCACTGGGTTTGTTATGGGCAGGGAGAGAGGCACCCCTAAATCCCCAAACCTGTCTGCTCTTAAATAGGTTCTGCTATCTACCGCATCAAGACAAGACATAAGAGCTTTAATGGAAAGGTACTTTAATACAATAAATGTGCAATACAGAAAAGACAAAGAATATAGTCCTAAATCAAACACCCAAAGTTTCCTGTCTCCTTTTGGGTATAAGTCCACCCAAAAGGGATTGGCCCAAGGCAAGGACTGAAAGCCCTCCACAAACCTAAAGCATCTTTTCCTAGAGACCCATAGAAAAGGGTCAGAAGTGACCAGACCAGTCTGGGAGGAAAAGAACAAAATCAAAATCAAGATAAACTCTGACATAGTGAAACTCCCCGTGGGTCTCTCACCCACATCTTTTTCAACCAGTCCAGGATCAAGAAGAACAAGCATAGTTTCTTCGCATGTCTCTCTGCCTCCCTCAGGTCAACTTTTGGCTCTTCATCCTGTTTCTTTTCCCTCAGCCTTCTCTTCAGATTCCTCTCTTCTCTGCTCAGCTCCACCCTCCTTCTGGGATTGGTGGGGCCAAGAACCTGGAGCCTCCCCTTTTCCTGGGTCCACCCTGTTACAGGTTAACTGGGAAAGGTTTCACCAGAGCTCCTCTTTCTGTGGCATGTGACAAGTTTCCAGGTGAGTTTCTCCAGGAGACAGACATTAGTTATATTTAATGAGCAGGTTTATTGGAAAAGGGATGGAAAAGAGGACACTTGCATAGACACAAGCAGGCAGAAAGAGCTGCCTGAAACGACATGGACAGATTTGCTGACAGAGGTCTGCATGCTTGCAGGTGGTTGGTCTTGAGGAGAGTGGCCTCCACCCAGGAAGTTTGGTGAAGGGAAGCCCTGGCATGGTACAGGTCAGGGGCAGGCAGGAGCTGCTGCCCTGAAGAAGGACAGAGTTGGTGGGAAGAAGCACCTACATAGGCACAGGTGAGCAGGATTGCTGTCGTCTGTCAGTGCAGACTACTGAGAGTCTTCTCTTTGGGAGGAACTCACTCCTTTGAGGAGTGGCCTGCTTGCTACTGATTTTGGATAACTCCATGGGAACAGAAAGGGCCCAGAGAATCGACAAAGGGCCCAATCTCCATATATTTAACCTCAGTCTGTGCTCCAGACACTCCCTACAGCAGTTTGATACCTGCTTGGGCCTTATGCCTTGTGATAAGGCACTGGAGACTAAGGGTCTTGATTTCTACCCCTGGTTTAATGGTCGTATTAACCCCCTCTACTCCCTCCTC
>NW_004567105.1:48925507-48929074 GCF_000260355.1 Condylura cristata
CTGCGCCACCAGGGAGGGCCTAGTCTGTTCTTTTTTTTCCATCAGTAAGGGCCACAAAATCACCTGTTGGCATTTATGTTTCCATTCAATAAGTGCTTCAAGGGTATTGAACATGTGTCAAGATTTATCTAGTCTAAAATACAGTACCAATATAATGGACACAGAACTCACCTAGGTTTATTATGCAAGTGTTGGTAATGTGTCAGATACGACATGTGCACACTCCCATTTTTAATGCATTGAATGAATATTTATAGCTGCTGTCAGCATGGTTGTAATGAATGGTTGCTCAAGGAAATGCCTTGAAGATCACAGAGGGATAGGTCTGGTGAGGACAAACATGAAGGAGTAAGTTTCTTTCCCGGCTTATCTTTCCCTCTGTGCTTCACTCACTCTGCTCTTGTCATCATCTCAGGATGCTTGCAGGGAAGGTGGGGGAGACTGTGGATGACTCAGTCTTTTGCTTTAGGACATAAAATTCAACAGTGTGATTCATGGATAGTGTATCTGTATCATCATCTTCATGCCCTGCAGAATCTGTTTTCTAAAATGACTGTGAAAGGCCTCACTGGTGGCACAAGGGGTTAAGTCTCAGCACTATCCCCAGACACTCCTGGCCAGGGAGGTGACCCACTTGGCAAGGTAGACCTCTCCTGTCTCACCCATGCTCCCCTAAGCAGTGTATTTCAGTCTATCTCTGTTCAGTCTGTATCCGACAGTGTTTCCCACTCTGTCTCTGGTGATTTTTCTCACCCCCTGAACCTCTGGCCTATCCTCCAGCTCTTTTATGCATAAATTAAAACAAAAAAAAAGCCTTAAAGTAAAATGACTGTAAAGAGATTTTTAAAAAGCTAAAATCATAACATTTTAAATTGTTAAGACCATTTACTTTTCAAGTAATTTAAACAGTTGCTTAAGTATTATATCTGGGCACATATACCTTTTTTAATCTGTGGTGTGTAGATGACTTCACCTTTGACATAGTGATTTGCTTTATAAATACATTAGATTTGAGGCTCCCTGATGGCACAAGGGTCAAAGCCACAGTGCTGTCAAGCTACCACCAGACACTGCAGCACCCACATGGTGCAGATCTCTCCTGTCTCACCCACTGCTCCCCTCAGCAGTGTATTTCAGTAGGTCTACCTGTTCTGCTCCCTACTCTCTGGTGAATCCTCTCACCCACCCCACCTCTGGCCTGGACCCTCGTTCTTGTATAAATAAATAAGTCTTTAAAAACAAAAACAAATACATTAAGTAAAACAAACCAATTAGAATGATATCCTCATCTTTGAAAGAAGAGATTGTCAGAATTTAACCATGGGTTTTAATGTTTTTGAGTTAGCTCTACCGAACTTGACAACGTTATTTTTTATCTTGGGTCTAACCACAAACTGTAGTTTAGTGAGACTGGCCACATGACTTTTAATCGCATTTCAAAGTTACTTAAATTCTACTTGGAAAGTTTGAATTCTAATATAATAAAAGGGCAAATGCACCAGGCATTTTATTCACATGAAGAGTTTCAGTCAAGAGAGAAAATGTGGGGTTTTGTAAATGAAGGGACTCATTGAAAAAGGGTGAAGTCTTACTTTAGAATAATATTTTATCTCAGAATATTCCAGGGCAGCGCAGCGCAGTTCTTTTACCTTACCCCTTTCTCTGAACACAGAAGGGCAGGGAAGGGGCTGGCAACAGGGTTTGATGAGCTCTTTTTGTGGTTCACAAGCTCAGGTGCTCAGGTCAAGTTCAACACTGCTGGCTTAAAAAGATCTATTTTATTTATTTATGCTTACAAGAATTGGGGTGCAGGCCAGAGGTGCGGGGGCTGGGTGAGAGGATTCGCCAGAGATAGAGTGGGGAGCAGAACAGGCCAATCTACTGAAAAACACGGCCGAGGGGAGCAGTTTGGTGAGACAGGAGAGGCCTGTTGTGCCTTGTGGGTCAGCTCCCTGGCTGGCATTGAACTCTTGCCGCAGTGGTGTGGATAGCTTCATTGTGCTGAGATTTAACTCCATGTACCATCAGGGAGGCCCTGACATTTTTAAAGTTACTTAAATGTATATTTGTAAGTGATGCTTCCCAAGTATTAGTGAAATTAAATGAGATTGTCTTCAAAATCTTACCTTTTTCTTAGTTCTTTTTTTAAATTTATCTTTTGGGGTGAGTTGGTGGTGAGAGCACTATGGTGGCCAAGTATTTTAAAAAAGGTATTGTTGATTAAAGCTTTCACTTAAAATCTTCAGGAGTCAAAACTATACAATTTATAAGCAGTGTAATTGAAAAAAAAATTTATTTTTGCATATAACAGTTGGGTTATAGGCCAGAGGTATGGGTGGTGAGAGGATTCACCAGAGACAGAGCAGGGAGCAGAACAGGCAGATGTACTGAAATACACTGCTGAGGGGAGCAGCGGGGAGATGGGGGGACGGTCTGCTGCACCGTGTGGATCAGCTCCCTGCACCCTTATTCTTGCTTCAGTGGCTGCTGATAGCTGCACAGTGCTGTGCTTTCACCCCATGAGCCACCAGGGAGGCCCCTATAAGCAGTTGAAAATCATTTCACTGTAACTTGTTTTGGTATATTCATTTGATCATTTTAAGATGTAAATACAGGATTTTTATGCCTTACAGTTTATCTTTCGCCAGAATGTAGAGAAATGTTTTTGTTTATTCTCCCCAGCTTTCTGTCTTAAGTTTATCATAATACTTTTTCTAGGTTCTTAATTGTGTTTATGGGATATTTTTGCCTTGCATGTTGGATTTGGGTTTTACCAATTCTCAGTATTCTTTAGTATTGATAAAACCATAAATATAATAGTTATAGAATCTGTTGCCTTAGCATTTTGTTGGTCTGCTCTCAGGAAGTGTTTGCTATGGCTTGTAAATGTAATTCTCTTTCAACATTAAGATTCTGCTTCTTTTAGGGACTGGAGGAAGCACAAACTGGGGGATTATTTTACATAAAAATCAGAACAGAATGTTGTTTATTTTTAAGTTATTCATGGATTAGGGGGCTGAAGGGCACCAACATAACACTTTATAGAAAATGAACCAATTCCCCTTGACATTTAGGTCTAAATTAAAATTAATTCATGTGAAATACCTGAGATGAAACACTGAGATGAGTTGTGGGTACACATTAGCTTTCATTTTTCTGTCATTTTAGACTTAACTTCAACAACGTGTTGTGTAGATTCAGTAACTGAATAAAAATCTTAAGATGCTCACTTTTTTCTGTACTTTTTTATTGTGTGGGAGAAAAATATATAGTATTTAAATTTCATACGTGTTTTGATCTATATAGAGAGATAGTGTCTTTTCTGTTTTTCACCCACTGGTACCTGGCTCTACAACTTTTGGTTTGTACATTGCTGTGTGTGTGTGTCTGTATGTGGTTAAGATATAATTTTCTGGAAACGAATGACTGCAAATTAGCACTGCCTGCCTACTTGCGGGCAAATGACATAACCAAAAGTTTACTGGAATGTCTTGCCAAGACAAAGACAAATAAGGGCTACATTGTCCTCGTTGGCTACTTCTGCTCCAGCTAAATTTTATTCCACCA
>NW_004567105.1:48929354-48941377 GCF_000260355.1 Condylura cristata
AGAGTGGGGGAGCAGAACAGGTGGATCTACTGAAATACATTGCTGAGGGGAAGCAGCGGGCAGGTCTGGAGAGGTCTGCTGTGCCATGTGGGTCAGCTCCTGGCTGGTAAGGGATCTAAGTCAGTGCAGCAGTGGCTGTTGATAGCTTCATAGTGCTGAGACTTAACCCCTTGAACTACCAAGGAGACCCCTCTGCCCTTTTCCAATATAGACAGACTTACTGAAATTTGTGCCCAAAGGATAAAAGATGATGTAGTGAAGATTTACTATTCCAAATCAGGAATTAAATGATAAAATGCACAAAATGCAGGGAGTGCCTTTGTCTTTGGTTTGGTTTTGTCTGACTCTTTGCTTTGTTTCTCTGTTCTCTACGTAATGAGTGGAACTATCCAGTATTTGACTTTCTCTTGTCTTACTTCACTTATCATTATATCCCAGTTCTGTTCATGTTGTTACAAATGGCAAATTAACCCTTCTTTAGAGCTGAGTAGTATTCCATTGTGTTGATGTATAACACATTTTTTCTGATCCAGTCATTGTCCTTGAGGCACTTAGGTTGTTTCATTAACTTGACTGTTAGAACTAGTGCTGCAATAAATATTAAGAGTTTGTAGATTCCTTGAAGTTAGTGCTTTTGTATCCTTCAGGTAGATACCTAGAAGTGGAATTGCTCAGTCACATGGTAAATCTTTAATAGCATTTTGAACCTGCCATCAGTTATTCAATACATTTTCAATGACTGAATATATAGCCCACATAATCACTGGCCTCAAAAGTTCCAGGGTAGTCATTATAATTACAGATGTTCAGGTACACCTTTACTTTCAGAATCATAATATCTGGGAGAAAGGCAAGACAATCTATCTTTTGAAATAGTCTTTTTCAGCAGATTCATTTGTGTCCTAATTTTGAAATGTGTTGTCTTCACACAACAATGACTTCCACTTTCCCTGTTGACTTTCATGTATATATAGTAACATGAAGATTATAGTTCCTGTTTCCACATTTTATATTCCACATTTTATACCTCACCCTTCCTTTTTTTATGAATATCATCAGTACAGCAAATGAATGTCATTATTATCCAATGAATCTTTATTCAGTTGTTATATATTGTAATGTTTTCCAACAAAATTGGTACTCTCTGTATTACCTAACTAGTTCCCTGTTGTTGGCTATCTGCTCCGCCACCAACTTTCCATTATTGCTTAATGTTATAAAACATAAGTGATTTAAGCATATATTGTTTTTGTGTTTGAGCTAGAGGTTCTTTCTAGAAGTTTCTTGAGAAGGGAGAGAGAATATCCAAAACAAAACAAAACAGTACCTGCATGATAATAGACATTAAATTATTGTGATATCATTTTGTGGTATAGACTGAGATGAATTTGTTATATTGTATACATTAAACCAACACAACGTTACATGTCGGTTATAGCTCACTAAAACTGGGTGTACCACCCTCCATATTTTCTATCTCCCATATATACCACCCAAATATATAGATGTATTAAGTGTGCATACATGTATGTAAAAAACTTATATATACATTTTACATGTGTATCTATTTCTAGCAACCAGTACAATGCCTCACACATGGATGATCACTAAATCATTGTTGAATAGATGATTGAATAAATATTAGGCTGTTGGAAAAATTGTGACATTTTTTCTGTTTTCTAATAAAAAATGTGTCATGACTTTTCCGACAACCCAATATGTGAATGATTTTAAAAATAGTTTACACACTGTCTGTTCAATCTCTGTAGTCTTACTTGGTTAACTTGTACATACCTCTTTAAGGGAAAAACCATTTATGGTCACTTTTCATTAAATGTTACTAAGAAATTTCAGAATTACTTGATGGAATTGACAAGGATCTCTAAGCTCTTCTTTGAATTGGGCACCTAGTTAGGTGTTTTTAAACTAGGTCAAGAACAATGTTTCTCCCTGGGAATCTTGTTTTTTTTTTTTATTTGATAAATATAAAACTAACTATGATTCCTCAAGCAATGTGATGCCAATCTGTTGTAATGGAAGAAAAAATTTTTAGTGCACAAATATGCTTGGGAACATTTGGGCTCTAGGATTTAGTAAATTTCTTAGTTGAGGAATTCCTTAAGATTTGTTGATGGGATACCTAATGCTAACTTTCCCAAATTAATTTTACCATTGATGTTTTCTTTAAAATGTTACTTTTCTACAGAACTCCCTTTGAAGAATACTTGTCCAAAGCGGTAATTGGGGATTACAACCAGAGTTTGCATGTTGTAAATATACCCAATCAATGTATCGTCTAGTAGTAGGGTATTGCTTCTGGAAACAGGTTTTCCAGGTATGTTTTCTAAGAAAAGGAACATTTAAGAAATGTTTCCGCATCTTCTTTCCTCAACAGAAAAACAAAAACAACGCAAATGCACATCCAGTTCCATAGAAAGAAATGCAAGTGTACACATTATACAAATTCTTAAAATATCAGAGCCATGTTAATCTTATTTATTCAATAAACACTAGGGTGGTAGTCACTGTGTGTCAACGCTGTTGTGAGCATTGTAGAAATAATAACTAGCTTGATCCTTGTAACAACCCTGCAGGGTTTTGGAGCTCCTGATTCCCCCATGTTATTGATGAGAAAATTGATGCACTGCTAGCATTCTTTATGGTATAATTAACAGTAAATCAGAAAAGGACAGTAATAATTACTCCAGTATGTATCACTTGGATCATATTTAATTGTGCCAATAAAACCTAAAAGAGAAGCTAACTACATTATATTACACTTGGGAAGATGCCAAGTGTTCTTTCTTGCTTGCATTAATGGGCCTGGGGAACCAAGCCAGTTATGGTCAGACCCTGGATGATCAACCTCACTCTGTGCCTGAGTGCTGTGAAAAGATGCCTGTTTTCAGCCCCGGGTCCTTCAAGAAGCTGCTTGCCTACTCTTTGCCACTGCTTTGTGATAGCCATTCATCGTCAGCAAGGGCTAGTTTTTGTTTAATAACTGAGTATTTCACTAGTATAGTGTCGGGGTTATTCTTCTTGTTGATTTTGTATCTGTCTTTCCTGCAGATATGGTAAAAGGTATTGTAGAATTACTATTTCTCTTGAACTCTACTGTGCATATAGTGGCATGCTGAGTGACGAAGCTCCTGGCACAGCAAGGATGGTGACTGGCTTCGGAAAATACTGTCCCCAAATATGACACTTGTACTTATCGGATATTTTAAGCTGAAGTAATTTGCAAAAGTGGATGTACAGTAAGGAGTCTCCGCCCTTCCCCTGAGGAAGGGCATAAGCCCCTCATGGAAGAGGTGCCTCCTTGTACCAGAAGAAAAGGAACATCCTTGTCCCAAGATGCCCTACACTCAGAAGAATCCGAGGCAACATGCCTTGCTAAACTTTGCACCTTCATGCCATTAAAATGATCTTTTTGGGATATAATTTCATATCTAGTTATGAGTCTCAGTGTGAGGGAGAAAAAGCTTTGCTAGAGAATAAGAGGCAAAAGTTGATGCCAGGTGCCAGGAGCATCATGGTACTTCATAGAGTTTCTCTAATTGCTTAATTTTGAGTAAGAGGGATCAGTTTCAGATTTGGAGTTTGTGAGGTATTGAGAGAATTTCCACTGACCCATGTGCTATGGACAAACCAAATCATAATTAATATACTTTTGCTTATCTGTGGGCTTGTGATAAGTGCTTTGTATAAATTATTCTCTGTATGTGTAGTTAACAAATAAAATACAAAATGTGAACCATTTCAAAGATGAGGAAAGATTCTCAATAGTGAAGTAACTGTGGGCTCCTTAATTCTTAGTTGAAGCATGGCGATGATCCTAGGGCATTCAGATCTCACCTTGCTTTCTTTGTCAGCTTTACGTTTGGGATACAGAGAAATGAGGTTTGGAGAATTTCTTGAATGTTCCTTTGGCATTGCAAGACCATCCCTCTCTGGTGGTCTCCTTACCCAGCTCCTGACACTTGGCTGCAATGTTGTGGAAGATCTGTCACTATGCCCCATGGTTACACAGCTCGCAGCCTCTATCACACTGATAGTTCAAGATTTTTCTTGGATGATTTTTATTTTAAGATTCTTCTTTCTCATTTGAATCTTCTTTCATTTCTAGAGACTGTGAAATGACCCAGAAGCTTAGTAATAATCATGAATCACCATTTACCAGGTGGCCACACTGTACTTTCTAAAAGTTCAGAGAATATGAGGAATGTCGGGTTTGCTTCCAAATCTGTATTAGACCCAAACTAGTTAACGCTGCCACTGCCTAAGTCTTCCTGCAGTCCAGTCAACCTTTCCTTTCTTGTAGTCTTAAATGCAGATGGCACATTCCAGGGAAGATCAGGGCAATTAGTCTGAGTGCTGAAGTAGGACTTGAGATTTTTTGTAGTCCTGGTCATACCTATTTAATAAATTAAATGGGCTCATAATTTAAGATTCACGATCAAAATATTTTCTCTGAAGTCAGAATATGGACCTTCTCTAAGACCATTTGATAGTGTGTTTTTGGGATACTTTTGCTTTATTCAATCTCTGAGCTTTTCAAAATCAACTGTACTCATAATTGTTTATGTTTCACGGTTTATAATTTGTCCTGAATTAGCTTTAGTAGTTTGCTATTTCTTTACTGTATTCTCCCATAGTATTGTTGGGAAGCAAAATAAATCATTTCATACCCTTCTGAGTTCTTCCCTGATTGGATGAGTAATCAACACAACATCAAACAGGTTAGCAAAAGGAAAACAGTTTAATAACATACAGATGGAGAATTTACATTATATGTAAATTATGTATATTTTACGTATTTTAGATAATTGTAAATTTTAAATAATAATGGAGCAGATCAGAAATATTTATCCTGTGTTTTGGAATCTTGGGGTATCAAGGACATAAAGGAGGACACTTCACATGACAAATGAAGGCTTGGTGACTTTATCTAAAGATGAAATTCTTAGAGAGGACATGTTTACTGATAAACATAGAGCTAAGTAAGAATCCCAAACTACATTCTTCTAGGTCATAAAAGGGAAAGCAGTAATAGCTTCTTTGATTACAACAAAGGTCAGAAGTTGAGGACATGATCATTTCTTCTTAGATTAGGGAAGGGTGAAAGACTTAGGCAAGAACAGAAGCTTCTGGCCCTCAAGCCTCTCTCTCTGCTCTCAACCCCAAACAATGACAACAAAGGGAGATAGACTTTCCAAGGCTTTTAGGCCCCTAACTCACCTTTAGCTCCCATACCAATGTGACCTGAGACCTCCTCTGGACCTTTAAGAAAAGACTGTTTTGTATGCTTCTTAGTAATAAGGATTATATACTTTGCTATTGTTATCAGTTTTCCCTCTCATAGTAATAGAAATATGGAAAACTGTAAGACATACAGAAGGCAAGTTAAAAAAGAAAGTCAAACAGAGGAGTCTACATGTCTATCTGTAGAGTTACAAAGGCCCAAGAGATGATTTTGTTGTTGATTTTAGTGGCCCATAGGATGTGTGATCTGTGTTAATTTCAAGTATAACCGACTATTTTATATTTTCTTTCAAGTTATAAAATCATGATAAAATTACTTGAATAGCAGTCATAAGAGAAATACTAATGGTAGTGTTGACTCAAGTGGCTTAAATTTGCCTACCTTAATGAGTTGAACAGGCAGGGTATAAAAGCAAGAGAATGTTGTTGTTGTTGACCTATGATGACTGTACCTATTGAATACCCTTCCGCCCTCTGCTCCAAAGACAATGGCAGAACCTTGTTCTTGTTGTTTCTGGTGTCCCCTTTTCTCTACCAACCTATCCTGATATGGTGATTCAGTGATGTAGTCTCATTTCAGGAAATGCTTAAGACATCTCTAGAAGACACTCGTAAATCTTCTGTCCCTGGTTAATAAGTGTATCACAGGCCTCCCTGGTGGCACAAGGGGTTAAATCTTAACACTGTGGAGCTATCCACAGCCACTGTAAAATCAGTTTGATCCCCAGCCAGGGAGCTGACCCACACAGTGCAACAGACCTCTCCTGTCTGGCCCACTACCCCCATTGGCAATGTATTTCAGTAATTCTGCCCCCTCTGCTTCCCATTCTTTCTCTGGTGAATCCTCTCACCCCATACCCTGCACTTCAGACCCACACCACATCTCTTGTACACATAAATCTTTTTTTTTTTTCTTAAAGAATAAGTGTATCTCTCTGCCCTACCTCGGCTGTCCCACCTATATATCCTAAGTGCTATGCATTCAGAGAGGTGCATGCTATCCACTTGTTTGTGATTTATTTTATTCTTAGCTTTAAATTATCCTATCTAAAGGCAGATAATGAAAACCTATAAAATCTCACTGAACATAACTAAGGGGGAGATTTTCATTAAAAAAAAAAAAATGTTGTGGCCCTCCCTGGTGACACAGCAGGTTAAAGCACAACACTGAGAAGCTAAAGCCACTTCAGCATGAGTTTGATCCCCGCCTGCCCGGGAGGTGATCCACATGGCGGGGGCAGACTTCTGACCCGCCCGTTTTCCCCTCAGCAGTGTACTTCGATGATTTGCCTGTTCTGCTCCCCATTCTGTCTCGGTGAATCCTCTCACCTGCACCTCTGGCCTATACCCCAGTTCTATGTGCATGAACAAATAAATCTTTTTTTTAAAAAAAAAAAGAAAAGAAAAAATAATGTTGTTACAGTTCCCAACCCAAAAAAGAAAAAAAAAATGTTGTTACTGTTCCCAACCCAAAAGTCTTGGTTCTTTTCCCACGAGGGAGAGAATTCACCAGAGTATGCAATGTGTAATTGAACTGAGCAAGGCTTTGTTAGAGACTTGTACATGAGGGAGCCAATTCCAGAGAAGACCAATTTAGCCTGGCTCCTTGAAGGGAGTTAGGAGGAGATATTTAAAGGGTAGGTCCCTGAGGCAGGAGGAGAAGAGCAATGTCAAAGCTTGTTCTGGGCAGGGCTATACCTGGGCATGTGTAGACAGGTGACACTCCATCTGTGCATAAGGGCCCTCAGCCTTCGCCCTCCAGGAAATTGTGAGGTAATCATTAGGTCAAGATCTAATGCTTTTTGTCTAGCATGGTGCCTCATGGTCAGTGTGGTGGGCCAAATTATTTGGACAGGGCTCGCCAGCCCATGACTTACACCACCTGGTCAAACAGGCGACTCATTCTACAAGCTCACAATTTCTTTTCACCTAGATGGTTTCATGTCATTCTAAAGGCAAAGGGGACATTTAGAGGTTGGCCATTTTTTGTTCTCTCTAAGTTTTGCTTGCATCACCTTGAGCTGATAAATAAGGACAGCGCTTTTGTTAAAGGTCCTTATCAAAGAAGCATGTTTCAGAATTCCCCCTTGAGTAACACTTTAGTTAGGTAAATGGAAAACAGTTGTTCCTTTCCATTGGCCAAGTTCTTTATTTCTCATGGCAGCTCTGTTTTCATTTGTAGTTCGATAATAGGAAAAAAGTACCCTCAGTAGCTTGAAGTTTGTCTTCCTTATTTGTATCTGTACTTGAGAGGAAAAGTGATCATAAAGACATTTACTATGAAATGTACTTCTTACAGTCAGGCTATGTGGTTAAAAATTTCATCCATAGAGGAGTACCATTTTGTTCTTTAGGTCCTGACAATTCTTCCTTAAAAAATCTTAGTAGGGGCCCTCCCTGGTATCTCAGTGGGTTAAGGCACAGCACTATGAAGCTAACTGTACCTACTGCAGCACAAGTTTGACCCCCAGTAAGGGAGGACACCTACATAGTGCAGGAGACCTCTCCTGTCTTGCCCGCTGCTCCCCTCAGCAGTGTATTGCAGTAGATCTGGCTGTCTCTAGTGAAGCCTCTCACCCCCCATGCATCTCTGGCCTCCACCCCATTTCTTGTATGCATAAGTAAATGCTCTTAAAAAAATCTAAGTACATAAAATTAAATTAAAACTAAAAGAATCGCCATATTTTGTTTTCCAATATAATGACTGATAATTCTGACTTAACTTATTTAGGTTAAAGTAATTGTCTTTTTCAGAAGAATGTCCTTTACTTAAAATTTTTACTTAAATTTGAAGTACTTTTTTTTTTTATCTATTCCCTCCCCTTTCTTTGAATAAAATATCACCTGCAAGAACTATATTCCATATTAAATGTCAATATAATCATCTTTCCTTTCAAGCTCAAATACAAACAAGAAAGATAAACTTCAGAGTACTGAGATTTTTTTTCAATTTCCAAGCTATAAATAAAAATAGAGCTGCCATGAAAAATAAAGAAAAATAGCTTCCCTGCTTGCCAGAAGTTGATTAAGTTGGGAATACAAAATAAAATACAATATAACTAAAAACTTCTACGTAGTAGATGAGGGATAACAAGTTGTATGTTCTGCTTATTCACAGCAAGCCAAGTGGCAGACACACATGTCCCCAGGTGCCTCTTGCTGGAGAGCTGCCTGTGGCCACATGGTCCTCCTGTCACCCCTGAATTGGCTGGCCAGGGGCATGCTCTCAGCTCCTGACATGGCCTCCTTCTCTCCCTGTGGGTAATAAGGCACCTCCAGTCAAAAGCTGATTTCACAAAAATTCCCTAGTGAGCCAGCTGGGGAAGAAGGGGATTTCCTTAGCTGAATACTCTGCCCTATCATTCAAAACAGACGAAGCTGGGGAGTCTTGGGAATTTAAGGGGAAATGGCATGGGAGATGAACAAGGAGTGGCAGGCTAAAGTTCATAAATTGGTTGAAAGCATTTTTAAGGTATTTGTCTGACTGCCATTCTTTTGACAACTCTTTGAAATCTCCTATAGTGATAACTTGTTATATCCCAGAATATAAATCCTCCTGTCTTTTGGGAGTTTGCTTTTCTTATGAGATTCTCTCTCTGACGTTGCCAGATTGATAAAGACTGTGCTTTTGGTGGTCTCTCTGAACTTGCTTATCATCAGGATGAAAGATACTGTCCTTAAGAAAATTAGATAGTGTTGTTCTTGTTCTTATTCTCCTCCTCCTCCTTTTTCTTTTGAGCAGTTTGATAAAGCGGTTCATTCAAATTTTGCTGAATTTTCTTTTTGGCTGGAAAGGCAAGTGTAATTTTCTTTGCTGCGTTGATGGATTACTGCATCTTGCAGTAAGCCTTTCTTTTTGTTTCTTTCTGTGACCCTCATTTCTGAGCCCATCTCTCTCCTCCCATCTTTGTCATTTAAAGTTGGTAAAGGTACAAAGTCTTTTTAAGAGCTCTTCTCAGCATCCCCGTGACAAATCAAACAAATTAAAATGTATCCAGTCTACCAGTTGAAAAATAGTAATCACATAAGACTTGATTTACAGTTGACCTACTTGGAATTGCAGAATCTGGTTACACAAATTACTTCTGTCTGTCCTTTTTCTTTTGTATTTCACAGCCAAACCCTAGACTTATATCACATTTGCAAAATTTAGAAGCCCTAGAAAGAGCCTGTTGGCCTAGGCACTGTGTCTGTGGGACTAATGTATTGTTACTCTGTTTTTAACACCCTCCTGTGGTTCTTCACTGATTTCAGGGTGAAGAGCATAGTCCTTAAGCAGAGTACATGATCTGATCTCTATTTCCTGCTAGACAAAGCTCCAACCAGCCAACAAGAATGTGGATGATTTTGGGTTTGGTTAGATAGCTCTTGGTGTGGTTACATTGACTTCTTTCTTGTGTTTAGGAAGATTGACTGAATTAGCAAGTGCAGGGGGTCTCCCTTAGGTGCTTGGCTTTTGGTACTGACAATCCCCTGAGGTACTTGCTTTTGGTCCACCTGGCCTCTTCCTCCTTTGAGCTAAATTAGCTTCTTTACTGCGGTGGCCTCTGGGCAGCATTCCAAGAGTGAAGGTAGAAGAAACTGCAAGGTCTCTCAAGATTCAAGCTACCAAGGTCACAGTGTCATCTCCCATTCTAGTGATCAGCCCAAGCCAGGCAGAATTCAAAGGGCAAGAAAACAGACTGCACTTCTTAGTGGGATTTGCTTCAAAAAATTCCATTGACCCAATTTTCCTTCTGTAGTTTTTTCACTCGCCCCTTTTCACTGTACATTCTAATCACTAACTTCTTTCAAGTCCTTAAACTTACCTTGTTTTCCAGCTGTTGATTTGCATGTATTTTCCCCATCTAGAATATTCTTTCTTACCTGTTTTTTTTTCCAGCTAACTCCCAACACATACTTAAGATTTTATCTTCATTGACATTTGGTTAGTATCCCCTTCCTTGCTTTGCTAATGCCGTCTTCTGTAATCTATTAGTTTCCTTTGCTTACCTTGCCACAGTAGAGATCATCATGCTTTACTGGAATTGAAACAATTTTTTTTTGCCTTTCCCATTAAATGGAAAATCATAGGAGTGCAAATAAGGTGTAATTTTGTTTTCAGTGTGTGTGTATTTTAGCCAGAACAGTGATGAACTTAGAATGAGTGGTATTAAGTAAATAATTATGGAATCTGGATTAAATTGGCACAGATCTCTTATTAGTGTTTGCTCCCAAGATGACTGTGATGTCTCTCCTGAAATCTAGCCTCTTAACAAAAAATGTTTTCTACTCAATCCAGCCTTCTGCCATCAGGAAAGAGCCCAATGGAAGATGGATTTGATTGGAAGTCTTTTCTTAGACTTTGTGGGCCTTTAGACCTGGTCATCCACTTGCTGACATCAAATGAATATGTGAAAAAAGCCTGACCTATAATCTATAAAATAGGGGATTAAAGATGCTAACTAAAGCAAGACCTTCTTTGTAAAAAGAGAAGACTACCTGCTCCCTAGCTTATTCATCCTATTCTTTCTTTATTTTCAGAACCTCTATTGCACTTAGAATCAATTTGTCACACTAATTGCTTTCTAATTATTTTATGTGCTAGTCTCACCTCAATTCAACTCTTTGAAGAATAGGAACATTTATACTAAATTTATTTTCTTCGAAATGTATATTCTACCATAAATAATTAATAAATGCTGTCTCATCCAAGGTGTCTTCCTTATTTCTTCCTTTTGTCAAGACACTTAACTTAGTGCTCAGAGCTTTAATATATATATATATATATATATATACACACACACACACACACACATATATATATATTCTAACCTGTTTAATTAATATATATATTCTAACCTGTTAAATAGCCTCCTTAGGTCCCCACCCCCTCCATAGTTCCCACCTTCTTGGACACATGCCCTGGTAAAGCCACCCTCCCACACTGAATAGGACTGGTATTTGTACTGAACTAATGTGATAGGAATGACAGCACATCACTCCCATGGCTAGGTCATTAAAAACATGTGCTCACTTTGCTTTTTTGGATCACTCACTCTGGTAAGCCAGTTGCTCTTACTATGAGGTATAAAAACAGCCTTGTAAATGGTTTACCTGGTCAGGAATCCAGGTCTCTTGTCAACAGCCAAATCACTGCCCATCTTGGAAGCAGATATTCCAGCCCTGAGTAGGTCTTTAGCCATCTGGCCAACTTCTGGACTGTGACCACTGGAGAGACCCTGAGCTACAGCCACCTCATCCAACTACTCCCAGATTTCTGACCCACAGAAAATCTGTGAGATAACAAATATTGTTATTTTATATCCCTGGCGTAATTTTAGTCTCTTATTATGCAACAGTAAGGAACAAGCACATTAGCCATTTTACATTGCTTTTGGATTCTAAAGAAAGAACACGACTTTTGTCTATCACTGGATTGACCCACTTGAGCCTTTGAAAATCTTCTCCCATGCATTCATATTTATGCAACATAGCTAGTTAATGAGTAAATTTCAACTGTAACCCAAGGCACAATTTAGTTAGGCACTACTTAGAGACTAGGTAGTATTGCCTTGTCTCTCATATCAGTCATAAGATTAAAGCTGTGCAATGATAGAACTAAGTAAAGGAAATATTTTTAAAGATTTTTTTTTTATACATACAAGAAATAGGGTGTACGCCAAACAAAGGTGCAGGGGTGAGAGAATTCATGAGACACAGAGTGGGGAGCAGAAATGGCAGATCTACTGAAATATACTGCTGAGGGGAGCAATGGGCTA
>NW_004567105.1:48941812-48962744 GCF_000260355.1 Condylura cristata
AATTACATTTTCTGGAGTAGTGGAAACTGAAATAAGAATAGGTGTTAAGTGTGGGTGGATGCTCAGCATGAATGATTCCATTTTGGGCATGTATTTTTCTATTACAGTAGCCTAGCACAACACAGTTCTTTAACCTTAATTATTTCAGGGGTTGGGGGGGAGGGTGCCTTGCAATGTGTGTAGTCAGTTTGAACAGGAAGTAGCATAAACAGGAAGTAGAATTTATGGCAATCATGTACTACCTTATGCCAGGAATATGTTCAGAGAAATACATTGCATGAACATAGAGTCTAATTACATAAACTGAGAGGATGGAGCTACTGCAAACCAAGGCTGGATGGTGCACCCTGTTGGGACTACTGACATAGATAATTCATCATTAATGGAAACATCTTGCAGCAATTCAGGACTGAATGTGGTGGGGATGTCTCATGGAACCCAAGAGTAAAGATGAAGTAGGATCTCATGCAGGGTCTGGAATTGGAATAGAGAGCTAAAAGACTCTTCATATTTTCCTTGCATTAAATATCTTTCTTTCCAGATGGTCTTTCTCTGATTTTTCATCTGCAAGGTGGAATTTAGAAGCCGTACATTTTACTAACTTGGTATGTGACAGTTCCAATCACATACCCAAGCATGTGTTTGTTTTGTTGGTTTTCCCAAAGAGAGATTTGATTGGTGAAGTTTGAGTGAGATGTCTGTTGCTGAGCTAATCAGCTGTTGCAGAGGTGAAGGATAGCTGGGAGCCTGTTCCTGTTGATGACATGTGTGTGTTAAAGGAAGATCTTACAAGACGGAGATTAAGTTCTAAAAAAAGGAGCCCATGGGGCACACAGATCCCTCCAAGTTGTCTGCTATCATAGGGGAGTGCTACTTTTAGAAAACATGATGTGTTGCCTAATTTCTGGCAGCCAATAGTCAACTGTTGTTCTACCAAGTGGTAATTGATGATAAAAACCAATTGAAATTGTCCTTTGCTTCTCCCTCCCACTTAGAACCTGCACTAAACATTTTATTCTCAACACTTAATAATAGCTTATTACTAATACTAAAAGACCAAAATAAAGAATATATTGATAGTATACTTTTGTGATATCTATAGGGAAAGTAAGTATTTCTGGCTCTTCCTAATCATCACAGTAAACATACATTTGAAAACAGTAGAGGGAGTCAAAACAAATGTCATTGTGGTGAATGTAAATCAAGCATAGTCTTGTAGTTTGGGATCCAGGTAGCAGCTCTGATATCCTCATTTGTTACATGTGATTTAGGGTCAAGAGGTCTGAAATACTTCCTTCTTGAATAATATAATGAATTAATTCGAAGAACACATAATCTACAAGTTTCCACAAGGGCCTTTTTTTTGTGTGTGTGTGCAATATTTTAAGCAGAACAGAAGAGAGAATGAGCAAGAGTATAATGTACAATCAGATTATAAAGTACACGTTTGAGATGTTGGTCAGTGTAAAGAAAACTTTTAGTGAATTCTTTTAAGGTGTTTGCGAGCCTTTTGTCACCAAGAATTCAGACAATATAATGAGGTTTTTTTCTAAGCCAAAATGCCTGGGTTTTCAACATTAGCTTATTTTCTTGAGTATTTGGCAACTCCAACTTTCAGTGACTTGAAATGAAGTTGCAGAACAGACAGGTGTGTGAGTCCTTTTAGTAATTGCCTGTTCATTGGGAGAAGCTCACAGTAAATGTTACAGGGCAGAGAGAGGGGCGCCCCGAACTCTCAAACCTGCCCGCTCTAAGTAGGTTCTGCCATCCACCTCATTAAGACAGATATATAAGGCCTTTGACGGAACTTTAATACAATTAGTGTGCAATACAGAAAAGACGAAGAATATAGTTTCTAAATCAAACACCTGAAGTGACCCATCCCCTTGTGGGCAAAAGTCAACCCAAAAGGGATTGGCCTAAAGCAAGGCCTCAAAGCCCTCCACAAGCCTAAAGCAACTTCTAGCGGGACCCATAGAAAAGGGTCAGAATTGGCCAGACAAGTCTGGGAGGAAAAGAACAAAATCAAAATCAAGATAAATGCTGCCATAGTGAACCTCCCCACCAATCTCTCACCCACATCTGTTTCAGTTCAGTCCAGGGCCAATAAAGACAAGCAGCTTCTTTGCATAGTCTCTCTCTGCTCTATGTGTCTCCCTCAGGTCTCTTTCTGGCTCTCCAGCCTGCTTCCTTCCTCTGCAGTCTCCTCTCCAGATTCTTCTCCCTGCTCAGCCTCACCCTCCTTTGGGTAGGGCTGGGAATCTGGAACCTCCCTTTCTCCTGGGGACCACCCTGTAACATAAAGACTGAAACCGGATTGGAAGGAGACCTGAATGCTTGCTTTATATATAAGTTTAAGTTTTGGTTCTTTAGAATTTTTTTATTTGGAGGTAAAATGATAGCATTTAGTCATAGTTTTAAAAATTCTATATTAATAGAGTTTTTTTGTAACTCACTTTGACATGCATGATGTGATTTACTCTTCTAAGAAAGGGGTGAGTTCGCCAAAGGAAGTTTTTGTCCTTTTTGCTGACCAGTGCAACGATACCTTGGTTTAATTGCTTGCCAAAATAACCTAACTAACCACCCAAGAATGGACTAGATCCATGGATTTCTAGCCCACACACCATTTTATAGCCTGTTGGTGCCTCTCAATTGCTTGTCCTGCCTTATTTCCTTGAGTTGGTTTGTTCAAGGTCTCCTTGTTTGTGGTATCTTGTCTATGGGAATTTGTTTTACTTTTTCAGTTTTATAGATCTTCAGCAGAAAACTCTCAGTTACTCCAGGTAGACTTTTCCAGTGTTGTATGTGAGTTATCCTGAATTCTTGATATTAGTTTTTTGACTCCATTCTTGTTCTCTGTGTGATGCGTGGGTTTTTGTCAGCTTGGGAGTAGATACTGTATGGGAAGGAATTTTGAGTGAGAATGAGAAAAAGGATGAATGAAGCTTAGGTAGGCTGTAAAACAGACCTCTTTGCTGTCAGGGGCTCTTTTCATTGACTGCAATGTAGGAATCAAGAGTAAATGCCTAACTCACTCCCACCACAGAGATTATCTTTGTATCTCTGAAAATTCATGCTAATCACATCATTAATTAAAGCTGTCTCAGTCATTTTCTGCATGGGTTTGAAGAACAGAAATGATTTAATTGTTTTGCCTGAGGGCTGAGATATTAAAAAAAAAACCCTGAAAGTGTGGTTTTTCTTTATGTAACAGCTCATTGTTGTTGCTTTTTTATTTGAAAGATAGATTTTAAAAGAAGAAACTGCACCTTTGATTTTTAAAAGAAGCAGTGATTTATTTTCTCCTAAGGGTAAAAGCTAAGGAAATTAGACCCACTGTGTTTTGATATGTGTTTTGGAATTTTAGAATCTCCAGGTGGAAGGAAACAATGAAATGCGCCATTACCTGCAGCTTGCTGGAGACTGGTGCATATTTGGAGATGCGGCAGTTAGGATTCTTGCCCCTGCAGAGTGGTGGCATCCAGTGGGAAAACGTTCACTGAGAACATCTTGTGTGCTCCCCCGATAATTCTGTGCACTGGCTGCTTAAACACTGCTGTGGTTCCCATCTGAAGAACTCTCTCACTTCGGAGTGTGCTGTTGCTTCTAATTGATTTGTAGTGTTTGTCAGTTTTCATTGTGCCAATACTCTCTGGTGGCCAGTTGTAAGTGACTACATATAATAAAGTCAGTCAACACAAAACTGAGAAGAATCACATACCGCTCGCTCTTTGGTATGAATACAGTTGGTTCCTGTCACTACTGAGGTCCATATACCACAAATTATCATACCTGATAAAAGAATAATTATAGATATTGGTTATGTCCATATCATCACTCTAGCTATGATTCATTGGTATTAGGAATTTTGAAAGCTCTTATCCACATTATCTTATGTAACCACAGAAACATTGGGAGGTGTTACTACTCACCTTATTTTAATGGGATCTTGATACTCTAGTCACTGCTGTGAAAACTGAAGTTAGCCACAGAGTGAGCTTAGTTGCTTATAAGTGGCACATCTGAGACTCAAACCTGTATCTTTCTAATTCCGGAGTCCACACTTTTAGCAGTAATAATTGTTCAAATATTTTATAAGTTGACTACATTTCATCTAAGTCTTCTCTTTTTCACTTGGAAGCACCACAGTAATTATGAAATAATTCATTTATTCAACTTACTAGCATCAGTTACGTGTCAGGCATTGTTCTCCACAGGGGGCATCAGTGATCAGAACAGTGAAGTATCCTCATGGACGGAGCTATACAGTAGATGCATATCAGCACAAAGAGTGTTGCATATTAGAAGGTGGGAAAATATACAAAAAATATTAAAACATGGGATGACAGGGTGGGGAGATTATGGTGGGACTTGGATTGGAGGGACTTGGGTTGCCCTTGTAAAGCAAGTGATTTTATTACTCACATGACTTCATTTAGAGGCCTTTCACCATTGCTGATTGCCTTTTCTGGGAAGGACATGCTGTGCTAAGTAGTGGTGTTTCCTGAGCGCCTGGTGTGGGCTGCTTGGTTACACTGCAGTCTGGGCTGTCCTTCTCCCCTTGATTTGGCCACTCATGGGTTAGGAATTCAGCCTCAGAGACCCATTCCCCTCCTTAGACCCATGTCACATTCTTGGCTGGTGTTTTTTTGTTGTGGTCAACCTAACTACAAGTCCCTTTCCACAGGAACACCTGACAGTTTTAGCCAGCTTTCTCTCCCTACCAGGCACACCCTCGGTTGACTGAACCTGGGGGCAGTACTTTACATTTATCTCCGTGGTTTCTCATTATGTGAAAATCCTACAGGGCCAACTTAATTTATTGGCAATAAATCTGCATTTATGACATCTCTCGTTCTTAATGCTCCTTGAAGCAGTGTTTCCCAAGATGTGGGACCACCTCTGATGTGTGAGGAGACCAGAGGCTGTCTACACTCATGGCAATAAATGGGGTTGAATTTTATAGTGAGGTGAGCCATTCCCTCTACCTGACTTTCAGCATGTGGTCTTGCTGGAGAGACAGCTTATCTGGTATCAGTACCTTTTAAAACTTGCTGATCTACATTTTCAGGATGAAGAGAGAGACACAGAAAAACAGAGAGAAAGGGTGGGATGACCTTTTTGGACCCTGTACAGATAATAGTTTTTAGCTAGAAATTACACAGTCATTTACTTACATTGTATTTATCTTTAGGGTTACGTTTTATTTAGAGAAGATGAGACTGATTTTCCTCGCATAGCAATGAAATGAAATTTTGTTTCAAATTAAGTTTACTCAAGTTAAAAAAAAGTATATGTAAAGAAATGTGTAATAAATATTAGGTGACTTTCAAGTATGACAAATTATGAAGTTGACCCTTGAATATCTGAATAATGATGCAGGATCAGAAGTAGACATAAATTCTTTTAAGAACCCATGTCATAAACTGAACATCTAATCATTGTAAAATATGGTTTTAAAACTTAAAAATATCTGCTCAGAATAATGTATGTAAGAAGTGGTTAAGAGCATCAACTTTGGAGCCCAATTCTTAATTTGAATCACTCTGTTACTAATTACGTAAGATAGGTACTTATGTACCTAAGTTAGTTAAGTTATGCAACATAGGTAAGTTTCTCAATGTTGGCGTCTTGCTTTGCTCATCTGGTAAATGGATATAAAAATATTTACCTCAAAGTATAGCTATGAGGAGTCAATGAGTGCATACATAAACAGTAGTTAGATCCATGTTAGTGTGAGTGATCGCTGTTAATATTTTTTTTAATAAGATGGAGTTCTCCATTTTTCTTAGTCTAACCAACATGTCCTAATTGTAAAGTAGTGTCACTTAGCGTTCTAGGCTATATAAATAGTAAAAAGAATAGCTGCATTGTGTTACTATTATGAACAGAGTTCCCATTGTTTTTCTCCCAGGCTCTCATTCATATATTTTGTTTTTACTGATCGAGGGTTGTTTATAATTGTCCTGTTGGGTCAAGTGGGCTTTTATTAGACACCAAGTCTGGGCAAGGCGCCCTTTATTGTCATTTTACTTGACCTTTCAGCCAGTTTCTTACATATAAATAATACATAAAAACACCACCTGGCCTGAAACCTTTTATTACCTTGGAATTGAATTCCAGAGGAAATATCAAGGACAATTTATAAATGAGGAACTGGAAACTTAAAGGTGGCTTAAACGCCGGTCTGGTTTTTCTCCGTCTGCCATCTCATGGCTAAAATTATAAAGTGTTCTGAAATTCTGGATGTGCAGAGGAAGTGAATGGGGCAGAGACAAAGCAACTTCTTACCCCACACTCAGCTCCACAGGACTTGAGCGTCCCTGGTGGTAATGTTGTGTTGGGAAAGACTGCGATATATGCTGCTCTGGGAAAGACTGCGATAATATGCTGCTCAACTGTTAACCCAAGGTACCTCATGTGGGGTAAATTTATCTACTTCCATGTCTTCTTGGAAGGTCTAGGTACAGAAATTCATCATGATGTTCTAAAAATGAAACTAATAAAAGGCCACTTTTATTTAGTGTTCACTATGTTCCAAACATGAGTCTAGGTGCTTGTAGACATATATTTTTTTTAAAGATTTGTTTTTATTTATTTATTCATACATGAACCAGGGTGAAGGCCAGAAGTGTGGGTGAAGTGAGGATTCACCAGAGACAGAGTAGGGAGCAGAACAGGCAGCGCTTAGAAATACATTGTCAAGGGAAGCAGCGGGTAAGACAGGAGAGTTCTGTGCCATGTGGGTCAGCTCCCTGGCTGGGGATTGAACTCAAGCAGCAGTTGCTATTGATAGCTTGGGAGTGCTGAGGCTTTAACCTCTGGGTCATCAGGGAAGCCCACTTTTATATATGTTAAACTGTAAATCCTTCCAGTGGCTCTATGAATCAGGCAGGTCTAATTGTTCTTGTGCAGTATGTGAGGAAACAACCTGGAGCTGGAAGGGAAGTGTAGGATGTGGAGTTTCCTGAACTTTATGTCCAGAGACAAATGTTGTGGCACATCTTGTGAGACAAGGAGTGTGGGACTCTGCACTCAACCTGTAAACAAACGGATTACCATACAGATAATTTCGGATATAGGATGGGTTTACTTTGACCTCATGTCAGGGACCCTTCTCATTTCTGCACTGGAACCCCCATATTATATACATTTTTCTCCTAATGATATTCTTGTTTGATTTGTTGCTAAAAATGCTTAAGTAGGATACATACCTTACAGTAAGAGGTTTAATTTTCCACATGTACAGTCTCGTGGGTGGGAAGAATGGGTCCCATTTCTATAGCTTGACTCTTCTTTACTTGAGCATGTTAGTAGCATTTCTTGAAGGCAGAACCTGATATGTAGAAAGGGAAGACAGTTTTGAATAGAGCCTCGTTTACTCAGGTGAAAGAGCATCTGATTAATAAACCATTTAAATCCTCCTAAAGTTAAAATAATGAAAAAAGCTACATCAGGATTTTAACTGCACGTCAATTGGTAAAGAGCCAAAATGGCATTTTTACAGATGGTGTTAGCTTCAATTACTTATACATTTCCTTGAATTATTTCAGTATTACACAAGTGATGAAATCATGTTGGGTGAATTACTGACTCTGTTCCCCTAGAGAGCTGAGCCTAATACTTTAAAACCTCTTCAATTATTTCTCATTACCTGTAATGTAAAGTCCAAATTCACTGACTGTGCCTGCAGAGCCTGACTCTTGCATCCCACAGCCTCAAGGCCGATGCTAGTTCAGGTTGTTTCTTTGTGACAACGAGGAAATAACAGTCCAGTCTGACTGGATGTATGTGGAAGGCTGCACTTTAGCCTCTACATTCTCGATATCCGGGTGCCTTTGGGCAGTGTATAGCCCGTACAGCTGCCCATGACTTGACCACATAACCCCCAACATCATCCTTCATAACTCCTTGGCAATGATCATCACACCTAAGATGACTTGTTGAATGTCACTCATTCTTGATTGAGAGTGAGTTCCCCATGGGATGCACCTATATTTGTCACTGTATTTCTGACCAAAAAAAGAAAAGAAAGAAAAAGACAGGTACTTAGTAGGTTATTTCTGATGTTTATTGTTTATGTTTATTGAAAACAGGCTTCGTAGTTACATGCATGCGTAGATGACGGATGCATACGGAATGGATAGAGCAAGGATAGTCTTACATTGAAGAATTAGAAATCTTTTGCCTGGGGCATATGAATCTGGAATCTTGGAATCAAATTTGTTAGGCTAGTAGGGGATAATCAAATTAATCTAAGCCCCTCTCAACCCTTAGGGAGACTATAATTTGCAAATCTTTTTGTTGTGAAATCTCTTGTGTTAAGCATAACCAGATGTTCCTGCTCTCAAGAAAAAATGATACTTTTCCTATCATGGGCCATGCTACCAGTCTTCGTCATCTTCATAGAGACAAGTTGGTGTTTCTAAAGACTGTGGGAAGAGGCTGGAAATATGCCAGTGGTGATTATTTGACAGGACCCTTGTGATCAGATGGGTTGGTTCCTCTTAATGTGTTTCTATTCATAGATTTTCACGGGAGTGCCATGCTACAGCAAATCATTATATTCTCGTCCCAGGTGTATTGGTCCCCTAGGGTTACCATAATAAAGTACTACAAAGTGGGTAGCTTAAAACAACAGAAGCTTCTTTCACAACCTGGCAGCTAGAAGACTGAAATCAAGGTGTCAGCGAGGCCATGTTCCCTCTGAACACTCTAGGGAAAAGCCCTTTCTTGTACTTAGCAAATGTGAGTGTTGTTGAATAAATGAACCCATGTATAAATAACCAGAAGGGATAATTCAGTTTATATTAATTTTCATTTTCTTCTGATATGTGAGGTTGAATAAATATTAAGTATCCCTGAAAGAAGGTACAAAATGGACAAAATTTTATTGTACTCTGTTATATTAAAACTATTTCTTAAGGGCCTCCTGGTGGCACAGGGGGTTAAGCCTCAGCACTGTGAAGCTATCCACAGCCACTGTAGCATGAGTTCAATCCCTGGGCAGGGAGCTGACCCACATAGTCCAGTACACCTCTCTCGTCTTGTTCACTGTACCCCTCAGCAGTGTATTTCAGTAAATCTGCCTGTTCTGCTCCCCACTCTGTCTCTGGTGAGTCCTCCCATTCTTCTGACCCCTTGCTGTACCTCTGGTTTATACCCAAGCTCTTGCATGCATAAATAAATTAAATAAATCTAAAAAAAAGATATTTCTTAAGTTGCAAGTTAAAAAACACGGAATGCCTTAAGATGGTTGACTCTAAGAGAAATTGGGTTTTCACATGACCTATTGTAGTCCTAACAAGATTGTGTAGGGTCCAAAATTCACATGTATGTGTATGCCTATCAGTATTTGAAGATCCAGGAGGGTTTGTTCATATTACTTGAAACTAAGTATAAGGTAGATTTAGAACTACTTATTCATGAATATCACTGCATCTTTAATGACTGAACGGAGGTCTTAGAAAAACTGAGGGCATAATCTGAGGTGTTTAGTTAGAAGAAAATAATCAGGCCCTCCCTGGTGGCGCAGCGGATTAAAGCACTGCACTGAGAAGCTAAAGCCACTTCCGCATGAGTTCGATCCCCGCCTGCCCCGGAGGTGACCACATGGCGTGGCAGACCTCTCCTGACTGCCCGCTGCTCCCCTCAGCAGTGTACTTCGTCGATCTGCCTGTTCTGCTCCCCACTCTGTCTCTGGTGAAGCCTCTCGCTGCCCCTGAGCCTCTGGCCTGTACCCCAGTTCTGCATGTAAAAAAAAAAAAATCTTTAAAAAAAAAGAAGAAAATAATCAGCAGAGTGGATGTAAAGGACAGCATTTTAAATGGGAAGAACCAGGGTGCTCAGGGTGCTATGTGTACTTCGCAATTTGTTCTCTGTGACTCAAGGAGATGTGAACAGGAGTATGGGACATAATTAATGATAATCATGATAATCCAAACTCTCAAAATGAGATGTGGTTACCTAGAAAGATGATTAGTTCCTTGATATCTGAGCTTCTAATGGATCTTTTCAAGTAGAAGTTGTGAGTGGACTTAACTATTGTAGGAAAAGTTGGATTTTGTGACTATTTAGATTCTTGTCATTCCCGTGTTTCCTGGAATGTTAACATAATGGCAAATGCCATACAATGGAAAACAAAACTAATAACTAAATAGTTTTAAAACAAAACTAATAGGAACAAGGTGATTGAAATAAAAATCAGTTGCAGGATATTGGGGAGGAGGCTAAGAGACTGTGTGAGGAAAATTATTTCAGCAGTACTCATCTGTCATTGTTAACATAACCTCAGGTGGGGTATGGTGCTACCCAGTATGGAGTAAATTACCCTTTTCTAACTTGGCATAGTGGGAGCTGAGTAAGAGGTGGAGGTGAGGAGGATAAGAGAATGGGGATGAAAATGTATCCGAATTTTCTCCTGGAAACCTTGTCTCTGTTAGAATTTTGCCTGTTAAGAGACTGAAAATCAAATAGTTTTTGCATATGTAATTTCAGAACAAGAAGTCAGCATTTCATCTCCTGGGAGAAAACAAAATATATCCCATTCAAATTTAATGAAATTAATTCACACTCTTTTCTAAAAGAAATTCCACTGAGCAAGGGTCATGAAAACTGGTAGTCCTTTTAAATCAGTATTTTCCCTATTACCTGATTTCATATGCCAGGAAGCCCCAGTGGACATGCAATTGTTTTCTGCCAGAATAATATGGAACTGAAATCTAATGCCTTTTCAGGTTGTCTCAATTAAAGAATTATTACCATTCCTTAAGAAAAGCTGCTCTCCTTGGGATAAAGTTGAAATCTTCAGCACTGTTAAAGCATTCTCCTTATCTTACATTTGTTTGTTGTTGGGACAGTTTGAAAAGGAGAAAAGTATTTTAGATATTCTGAATTTAGGTAAACAATAATTTTAAGCTGATATGGGAATAGCCACCAGACAATAGGGTAAAAACAACTCATTTGTTACCCAAGAATATCAGTTGAAGAATATTGTGACACAAGCTATTCCTGTAGATCTTCAAAAAGAGTACAATGTACAGGTGAATATTTTCAATCCCAAGTTTTTAATCAAGATAAGCAAAAGTAAAGAGTATAGCAGATTAATTTAATTCTTTAAATTCCTGTTGAAATTACAGCTGTCCTTTGGACATTTCATAAAGATGTGTAAATATTGGAATTGGTTTTGATTCTCATACTACTTTAGTATGTAGCTATTGTTTATATAAGTATAAAATTAATTCTACCTTATTCTGATATTTTTCTGTGTGACATAAGGATTTTATTTTGTTCGAGCAATTTTAGATTTAGAGCAAAGTTGAAAGGAAGTGCAGCGAATACCCATAAAACTCCTGCCCTCCCTGCCCTTAATACCCCGATGCATACTTGACCCATCTCTACATTCGCCACCATTGCTTGAGTCCATGGTTCACAGTAGGGCTCACTCGGTGCTATGTACTCTATGGGTTTGGACAAATGTGTACTGAACGACCTTTCTCCACCAGTATGGTATCAGGTCGAGCATTTTCACTGCCATAAACATTCGTTGTGCTCTGCATATTTATCCTCTCCTGCCAAACCCTAGCAATCACTGACTTGTTCAATTGTCTCCATAGTTTTGCCTTTTCCAGAATGCCATTTTGTAGTAATGAGACAATCTACAGCCTTTCCAGATTGACTTTTTTCACTTTGCAATATACATTTAAGATTCCTTTCTATCTTTTCATGGCTTCATGACTTATTTATTTTTAGCACTGAATAATAATTCCATTGTATAGGTCTATCGGTTGATTAATCCACTCAGTCTGAAATGCATCTTAGTTTTTTTCATGTTGGCAATTTTGAATAAAGCTGCTGTATTGGTATGCAGGTTTTTGTATGGAGTTGGTGTTTTAATTCCTTTGGTTGATACCAACGAGTGCAGTTGTTGGACATGTATGAAAAGACCATGTTTAGTTTTGTAAGAAATGTCTTTCAGAGTGACCATATCATTTTCATGCCCACCAGAATGGATGGGAATTGCTGTTGCTCCATATCATGTCAGCATTTGTTGGTGTTATGGTTTTGGCCATATTTATAGATGGTTGTGGTATCTGAATTTTTTCTGTGTAGTTTCTAATATTTTTTCCTTAATTTTGAAAGCAGAGAGATACAGGAAAGAACAAGCAAAGTTGGTGCATGTCATTTTAGCTTTATTCTATTTATGTAGACAATTTAAGTATCTATAGATAAACTTAAAAAATAAAAACAGATTAATTGAATACCTTTGACATTAGAAATCTGAAAAAAAACAGTTGGCAGTTCACATAATGAGAAAAATTCAAAGGTAAAACTTTATGATTATTATTAGTATATTCATTAGATACACAGTTTTTAAAAAATCAAGTGGATATACAAAAAGTAGGTTTTCCTTGGTAAATTGGCTTTCCCTCACCTCCAGGCCTAGAGTCTATGTCTAGAGTCAATGACAGATCTTTGTGTGTTGTGAATGGAATGGAATACATACATATGTACACACATATATACACACATATGAAGCACATGACACAAACACACAAATAAATACATATATATCTTATATATATTTTTCACAAATGGTAACACGTTGCACATAATTTTCCATCTGGCCTTTTTCTGACGTACAGTTTGTTTGGTTTACTTAGCTCTGAGCCTCTTGCTTCAAGGTTACTTAATTATTTTTAGAATTAAGGAAACACAAATGAACTGGGATGTCCATAGGGAGGAAAGCCAGGAAGCAGAAAATACCATTAGTTACCTGATAGTCATCATTTTACCAAGCTCAGAGAAGGCGGTTTTCAGGAAAGCATATGGAATATGGCTCTTGATGGAGCTACGTGCCATTTGAAGGATACACGTGGATAACCCACAGGGATGATTCACTACCAGTGCAGCTGTAAACTTCTCTTTTAATTAGGTAGGAAGCACCTGTGTGTTATTACTTCATCATTTTTCCTCTTCCCAGTCCTGTTTCTTCAGGGATTAAAAAAAGACCCCAAAAGCTAGAAGTGAAATTTTCTGTAGGAGAGATTTCAAAGTCTAAGAAAAGGGCAAGTCAACAGCTCAAAGATGAAAATAGTCACATTAATGAGTGTGATTATGGAAGACAAATTATCGTGCACATTGCAAGGTGTTTGGCAGTGAGTTGTGTGCTAGCATCCTGTGTGTGGTCAGATCTGCATTTCCGAGAGTTTCAAAATATTTAACAATATTAATGAAAAAAGTGTACAAGCTGTTGTTCAAATTGAATGGTACCAGTATGTTTTCTTCCCTCTGGGCCTGAGCATTTCCATGATGCAATAGCATCTCTTTATGACTTCTGGGAAGTGACTGAGACTAATGACACATGGACTGACTTCCCAAGAGATTGATCAGCATTGTTTACCTAACGGTTTTTCTGTGAAACTCATTCTGTCCTCACACCAATTATTCTAAACACAGGTTGTAATAGTAACCTACATATAATTTGTAATACCAAATACTATCATTTAATTCAGTGCCTAGTACAGAAGAAGAATGTTTCAAATGTGTGCCTATGCAAACTACTCCTCAAAGGGACTGGTTTCATTTTATATGTCACCACCCTGAGATGCAGGGTGGTGACATGCGTTGCCCAAGGTCAACCTGCACTTTACTCTAAGGCATTATCTGAGTTGTATGTTGTTGGGAGTCTATAAAACGCACAACTTGTTGGTATTCTTCCACCTTAAGAAAATATACTTGTGGGCCTTCCTCATGGCACAGAGGTTAAAGTTACAATGCTATCAAGCTATCATCAGACACTCAGCATGAGTTCAATCCCCAGCCAGGGGGTGACCCCCATCACACGGCAGACCTCTCCTGTCTCACCCGCTGCTCCCCTCAGCAGTGTACTTCAGTGAATCTGCCTGTTCTGCTCCCCACTCTGTCTCTGGTGAATCTTCTCATCCTCCACATCTCTGGCCTGCACCCCAGTTCTTGTTTGCAGAAATAAAAATAAATCTTTTATTTAAAAAAGAAAATTTATTTGCTACATCTGGTGGATACTCTTCGCAACTTGGTGATTTGTAAGTTTTATGTGCCTGTTAGGCATTTGTGGATCAGTAGGTCCAAATCCTCTTAAAGAAGGAGGCTTTCCCAAGAGGTCTCAAACCTGCAGTCTGTGGGCTGAGTTTGGATTGCACCTGTTTGGTTTGGGGGTGGTGAGGGGGAAGTCAGCACTGTTTCAGTTGAGTTGAGCACCAATGCCCAGAGGCTTGGCTGTACTCTCTGGCTCCCCATTCGTCCCCATAACTCCCAATTTTCTTAGGCTCTGCCTGCTTTACTCATTAAGATTATTTGCAAGGCCCCTGATGGCACCTGAAATTGTAATTGTAAAAACCATTAAACCAGAAAGTGTGTCTTTTAGGATGTATTCATTTGTGGGTATTTGCATTACTCAATATAAAACAATGAGTTGATTTTATAACAAATTCACATTTAACATTTTTCACAGAAGGCCCTTTGTGGGAAGAATTCCCCACCTCATTTATGTTTGCTGAAAGTCCATCTGCTGACCTGTGGATAGAGTCATATGGTACCTCTGAAGACCGATATTTGATTATAATAAGATGCCCTGAGGTGATTATTACAAAACTAAAGCTATTGAAGACAAAAAAATGAAGTTAGTTGTTCATAACTATTAGAAATGGAGAGTTTATGGTTCTTTATCTTTTCTTCCTTCCTCCCTGCTTTCCTTTTTCCTGCCCCTCCACCCCCATGACTCCAGCTTTATACAGATTGCATTCTGGTCCCACTGGAATGTTTCCCGGATTATCAGAATACTCTTGAATAGAATGCAGAGTGTTTCCCATAAAATTCTTGCCCATAGGATGCTCTGTACAAATATGTTTGGGTAATGCTTTTTATTCCATCACCTACTTAGGAATTTGAAATGCATGTGATGTTAGAGGCTTTGAGCAGTATTTTATTGCAGGGGCATATTTTGTATTTCTCATTCTTAGTGGAGCACAGAGTATTTTCTGGAATCTGTCCTTTCTGGATATCACCTCTCTCTCTCTTTTTTTTAAAAGATTGATTTATTTATGCATAGAAGAACTGGGGTGTAGGCTAGAGATGAAAGGTGGAAGGGAGAAGATTCATCAGAGACAGGGTGGGGAGCAGAACAAGCAGATCTACTAAAATCCACTGCTGAGGGGAACAGTGGGCATAAGAGAGGTCTGCTGCGCCTTGTGGGTCAGTTCCATGGCAAGGATTGAATTTTTTTTGCAGTGGCTGGGGATGGCTTGATAGTGCTGTGTCTTTACCACCTGCACCACCAGGGAGGCGTATATCACCTCTATCCTCCATGACACCCCATACATATTAGCTTTCTACAGAAGATGCTTTAAGGTTGCCTCTCTGTAAGAATTGCCTACAAATACAGAGCCACATCTTGTTTTGTATTTTTGGGGTGGGGATGGGGGGGATGCAGTACAATTCCAATTAAATGGATTTGTTTGTGAAATGACAGTCTTTGACTATGAAGCAACTAATAATGAAAAATGAACTTCATGACTTGCTAGTATTTTAAACGGTCACACTAAATAAAAGCTGTGCCATTCTTTATGATCTCTGGTACATTGCTTGATGGCTTAGGGTCTAGACTTCGTTCTGTTTTGGTGAATTGTAGCTGATGCTGCATTTGATACCCTGTTAGACAAACATATCTAAATGTAGACTCAGTTGAACCTTGATGGCTTCCTTTGGTTATTTTTGCTAATGTCTTGTCATGGTGGTAATTTCCCTGCATGCTTTGCTTACGATCTCACAATAATCCGGTGAGGTAATTACTAAAAAACTTATTTCCCCATTTTCTTAAGGAAACTAAGAAATTAAGTCACGTGCTCATGGTCCTTTGGCACGTACAGTGATTTAGAATTTCTAGCCATAGATCTCTTTTCCCAAAACTGACCCTCATTTGTATGTGACTTGAAAAATACTTTTACGTAAACTATTTTTAAAGCCAAGTCAGAATTGTTAACTTTTTGGCACTTGTTTATTAAGCAGAACAGGAGCCCACATCAAACCAGATGTGAGCTGTTTTTAACCATGCCCAAATCTTAATGATCCATATGTGAATTAGGCACTTAAAGCTAATTTTTAATCCTGGCTGAGCTTTTTGGCCTGCTGTTCATTCCCCACCCCTGCCTTTGGGCTTTTCAGAGTAAGTTAGAAACCAACCCCAAAGTTTAAGGCAGAATTCTCTCTCTCATGGATTATATTTTTTCTGTTTAACTAAAGTAATAGATTGCTTGATTTAACATGAAAGGGTTTTCAAATCCTAGATTGCAATCATTCAATAGGTTTTTTTTTTTTTTAAGATTTATTTATTTATTCATACAGAGCTGGGGTACAGGGCAGAGATGCGGAGGGTGAGAGGATTCACTAGAGAGAGAGTGGGGAGCAGAACAGGCAGATCGACGAAGTACACTGCTGAGGGGAGCAGCGGGCGGGTCAGGAGGGGTCTGCCACGCCATGTGGTGACCTCCGGGGCAGGCGGGGATCGAACTCATGCGGAAGTGGCTTTAGTGTCTTAGTGCTGTGCTTTAACCCGCTGCGCCACCAGGGAGGGCCCTCAGTAGGTTTTTATACATACATACCAAAGGAGATATGGGAAGAAATTAATAGCCAGTAGTGCAATAAAAATATTCAAATATAATCATTATCTAATATGTATCTTCTTCCCTTGTATTATTGTTATTATCTCCATTGGTTGGGAAATTTAGGTTTTTGAGGGTATACTAGAATTTTAATCCTGATTGATCCATTTAGTAGGGTGTATGGGTGTCCATGGTAAGTTAAATCTATTTCAACCTTGATGTGCTTACCTGTGGATTAGGATATCATGCCTGTCTCCTGAGGCATAAACGAATGGGAAGCTACTTAGCCCAATGCCTTACACATAGCAAGCCCTTAGTAATTGTAGGTTTAAAAAAAATTATCACCTTATAGGTGACAAATTTGATGCTGGAATATCACAAGCCACCCCAATTCAAAATGCTTTTTTTTAAAATTTTATTTGGAAACACAGGGTAAATGCAAAGAAGAATATATAAGATTTACAGAAATTTTGAGGAGAGTCATGGTGTTAGGGCTTGAAAAGTATATAGGGGCTGGGTTTTGGTACCAAGGTGTAAGAATGACTGGCAAATGTGTGAATTAGGATGCTTTCATTGCAAGGAGTAGAAAAATCTTCCCCAAATCTACTTCAGGCAGAAAATAAATTAATAACAAGCAGTAGAAACATGGAGCTGTGGGCCCTCCCTGGTGGCACAGTGGGTTAAAGCACAGCACTACAAAGCTAGCCGTAAATACTTCAGCATGAGTTCGATCTCTACCCAGGGAGGTGACCTACATGGCATGGCAGACCTCTACCTGCCCGCTGCTCCCCTCAGCAGTGTACTTTGTCAATATGCCTGTTCTGCTCCTCACTCTGCCTCTGGTGAATCCTCTCACCTTGCACTCTGGCCTGTACCCTAGTTCTGTATTCATAAGTAATAAATCTTTAAAAAAAAAAAAAAGAAAAAAAAGAAACGTGGAGTTGTTTATAGAATCTGAAGAACATCTGAAAAATGGGGTCAGGGAGAAATCACACAAATCAGTTTCTTCTGCTGGATAGAAGAAACTGATGTACTATCTCTGTTTAATGTCCCACAGAGGCTGAATCAACTCCATCATTTTCTGATGGACACTCAAATTCCATGAACAGATGTCCCAGGCCCAGATTAGGTGAATGCTCACCCAGTGGACCTCGTCTGGAGTTGGTTTCTTTGAATCACAGCCAATGGAGAGTGGGTGTTTTTCCTTCAACAGAACTAGATTATCTCTGTCAGGAGCAGACATTTGATTACATCAAGCCCTGTGTATTGGGAGGAGAAGTTAGAAGTAAAGTTCCAAAAGCAGCGTGGAATTATGTCCTTAGCATAATGGAAAGCCATTATGAGAGTTTGTTGGAAGTTGAAGGTGACTTCTTGTTTTTATAGCAAGGTATTTAAATAAATAGTTGCTTAAAAGGTGATACTCTCACTCTGATTAGTTTATCATTTTCTTCAGCTACTTCATCCTTCCCTGTTCCTCATCAGTTTAGTCTTTGGCTTCATCCCAGCACTTTGATTAATCTATAAATAAAAATGATACTCAAGGCCTCAAGTATGGTAACATACTTTATTGGTTGCTTTTCACCCATTTATTTTCAAAGGTGTTTATTTCTTCTCTGAAATGTGAATTTGACAGACTTTTATATTATCAGCATGCTGTCATTTTCTAAATATTTCGCTTTGAAATAACAAGAATTTTCTTTTCATAGAGGACAAAACATATTCTCCCGAATTTGACATTCCCAGTTATACCTATCTCATAACAGAGGTACTTACCCATTAAGTCCTCTGTTTAATAGTCCAAACTTCTGATGCTTAGTACAGTTTTATCTAAACACAAACATATGGCTATGAATTGGCATTGTATAGATATCATCTGAGTGTGCTTATCTGGTTTAGAATTCCTAAATAACTAAATAAAGATGATTGCAACCATTTAAAAAAGAGTGGCAGTTTGATGCCAACCCTTCCTGATGATGCTGTTAGTTCACAACCAAGGGGCACTCAGGGACACCCACCATATTGTATATCTAAAGGAATATGGCCATCCATGTACACAAAAGCAAAACATACCCTTAGTGCGACAGATCTTTTTTTTTTTTTAAATAATATAAGTTTATTTTTGCATCATTTTGTACATTTTTTTTTCATCTCAGTTGTAATGCCTGTGTGTTTCCCATCACCGAGTCACCCATGTGCCATCACCATAGTCCAGTGCATTTCCCTTCCCCCACCATTTTTGATCCCATTCCCCACTCCACCCCCATAAAATGAGTGTGACAGATCTTTAATAGATTAGTGTGTTCAGAGAACTAAGATAAGATAGTGTGTCCCTAATGAGTTTCTCAAAATACCCCAAATTACCCATCCATTTGTGGGCAAATGATTAGTTTATGAATGAACCCAAAATGAGGCTGCTGAGGCCCTACAGCTTTCCCCAAGTCTAAGGTGATTTCTGGTGGAGAAACACAAGAGAAAGCAGCTAGGTAAATCAGGGACAAAAGGAGCAAAGTCAAAGTACAAACCAAGATAATACCTGAATTGTCAGCCTCCCTACCTGTCTCTTAGTCATGTGTCTCTTTCAAGTGTATACGTATCTTTCTTCTTGTGTCTCCAGAAATACCAGGGTACAAGTCTGATGGCAGAAGCAAGCACGCTCTTTTTAGCCTGTGATGTTATATAGCATCACCTGGACATTCAGCTCTGGCCATCAGTTTCTAATAGTTAGTTCAAGTCAATTGCATGGAAGTGGAAACATGGAAGTGGATGTCTCCTAACATTGTCAGTGTGAACAGAGATTTTATACAAGTGAATATAATTTGAAGATATTCTTATATGGAGGGGAGGCACTATGGGCAGAAGGCATCCCCCAAACTTGTAACTTTCCTTAAAAATAGTCACACTTCATTTGATTCTCAGTTGTGCATGGGGTTAACATTATAGCTAAAAGTGAGTTACTTTATTGTAGCTGAAAGTTATTCTCTGTCTTTCAAAACCACGAACTCACCACTTTTGTTAAAGAATTGATCTGTGTCAGCATAACATACTAGGAAGGGGCTGTCTTAGTTTAAACCCCACTGTGTTGCAGATGGAAATGAGGAGTCATGAATGGTCTTCATGGCTAAACATCAAGAGCATGCTCTGACGATAAGGCATGCTGGAAAATTGCCCAGTAGTCTGTTGGATGCACTGATCCAAGTTTTCTGGAGGGAGAAGTTGGCAAGGGTATCTTAATATACTTGACAGCTTAGTTATTAGTTTATTCTGAGTTGATTTTGTAACCTAAGTTATTTCATACAGGGAGAATTCCAGGAGAGAGTTTTTATGTTAAATAGTATTAAAGGTTATTGTGGACGCTATTGGCAGAGGGAAGAGTGTGAAGCATCTGGAAGAAAAGGTTGATGTTGCTGTTTAGTGTTTCTTATTCTGTGCTGTAGCTGAGCTAGCGAAACATTCAGCATTTACTCTCGTTTCTTTGAATATATATACTTTGAGCGACTTTTCCTTGAGGGTGTGTTTGTTAATGATGTCCCTGGTTTATTTATTCTGTGTAAACTTTCTTTCCTGTTTTAAAAGTTGTACTTATGTGGGGTTTCCTTGCCCAAAATATAAGACTCTCAGTGATAAACACTAAAGAGAAAGTAAAACAGCAGAGGGTGACAGAGAGTATCAGGGTAGGGGTAGTGTAGGCATAATGTGTGCCAAGATGGTTCTAGTAGCCCTCCTGGAGGGGACATAAATATACCACCAAGCCAGGAACAATGCCATTGATGACTTACGAGTGCTCCCTCAAGAACAAGGTGCACGTAAAGGCCTTGAGGCAGGAGCGAATCTAAGAAAGTTAATGGATCTTTGAGAAAAGTAATTTGAGTAGCGGACGGTAGAAACAGACTCAAATATTGAAGGAAAAGTTACCCAGAAAAATTACAACTATGAGTGAGGATTGACAGCTGGGTTGTGTGAAGTACTCGGCCTACTAAAGCATTCAACCTGAAAAATGTCATGCCTTTTGGCCACTTCTGAGTAGAAGCTTGTAGATATTTCAACCAATGGGATTTTGTTTTTAATGTGTCTTCTTTGCTTTCAAATTTGCTGCTATTTCAGTATCCAAAGCTTGACTGCTTGAGTTTTTATAAGATCCAAGAAGGGCAGCGAGAGTGGAAGCCCTTGGCATGACTTTCAAAGGATTTGGCATCAGAATCCTGAGTTTGAGACCTGGGTCTGTTACCTGTCAATTTGTGGGATTTGGGGCAAGTAACTTATCCTCATTATACCTTGGACTCTAAAAAATAGAG
>NW_004567105.1:48963169-48965205 GCF_000260355.1 Condylura cristata
TGGCTTGGCTTAACTTTGCAGTGCAGCACTCCAGCCCGGTGCGCCACCAGGGAGGGCCCTAATGTGTTTGTTGTTAATAATAGCATATATCATCTTTGAAACCAAAGGAAGCTAAGCAGTAATATTGCTAACTGTTTGAAAAATCTCAGAATGAGATATCATTTCAAATCTGTATCAAAAAGACAATAAACAAGTGTTGGTGAGAATATAGAGATAAAGGAACCCTCGTACAGTGTTAATGGGAATGTATATTGATGCAGCCACTTTGGAAGTCAGTATGGAGTTTTCTTTGCAGGATGAAATAGAACTATCATATGATCCTGCAGTTGCCCTGCTAAGTATCTATCCGAATAATGAATACTCTAATTTACAGAGATTTATGCAGTCCTGTATTAGACATAGCAATATTTGCAATAGCCAAGATATGGAAACAACTTAAGTGTCCACCCAGGATTAAGAAGATGTGTTGTATATACAATGGAATATCACTCAGCTATAAAAAGAATGATGAAATCTTGCCATATGTGATAACATGCATAGACCTTGAAGGGGTTATATTAAGTGAAATAAGTAGAAAGAGAAAAACAGATACCCTATGATTTTCCTCTTTGTGGAATGTAAAGAAAACAACAAATGAATAAACAAAATAAAGCAAATGAAGGTCTTAGATTCTGACAACAGAATGGTGGTTTCTAGAAGGAAGGGGAAGAGCTGCTTAGAAGGACTTGATTGGATGGCAGTGGTTAGCTTTGGTGGTGGGTAGAGTGCAGTATACATTTTAAGAGATATGGAATTGTACCCCTAAAACATACACAGTGTTTTAAACCATTACCTCGCTAAAATTTTAGGAAGAAAGAAAATAAAAGGAGGTTCTTAATAGTTAATGAAAAAAAAAGTTAAAATCTAATTCAGGACTCTGACTTCCCTTAGGCATTTGAGTAGAAAGAACTGGTATTATTTTTGTAATCAATTAATTTCTTTTTAGAAATTCTTAACCTTCATCGAATGGAGCTTGCTCCACTATGTTTTAAATAAGAAGAAGGCAAGATTTTCATGCTAAATTTGTGGATCTTTGCTAGAGACAATGGGGAATTGTCATATTTTTTTTTACCACAGTTCAGTTGCAGAGTTACACTGTCAAGTTTCCTTTATTAAAATTGACAATGATGACCATGGACTTTGGTTCATATATCAACTTCCTTTTACTTTTGGCATTTCCCTGGGTTCTGAGGAGGGCAGGAATAACTCAGACCTGGAGGAATAGTCCCTAGGAAGAGATATCAGCCCCCCACATTTCTCTCCTATGACAGAGCTCTGGGGAGTGTGTGCTCTGGCCGGTCTTTTTGCTGCTTTCAATCTGGGCTGAAATCCTTGCTTTTCTCTGCTTGTCTAACTCTACGCCCCTCTTCAATCCCTAATTTTATTGCGTTCTTCGCCATTTACACTGTGACCCACCTTGACCTCTCCCATCCTTTAATTTACTTAAGACCATGAGTTCCCTTTCCTAAGTTTTGTCCTACTTCAGGTAATATATCCTCTGTATTATTACATGGCGTCATTGGCAGCATCTGCCTTCATGAAAACAGTATATTTCCAGGGAGGAGAATGACATATTCTTTACATTAGTAGGTAATGCAGAACACATGTTTAAATATAGATGCTGAAAAAAAAAAAGTGAACAAAAGTAAGGTTAAGTCTTAAAAAAGGAATTACTTTTAATTATGCAAAACCCATCCCAGAAAGTCTGTTATTTCAGCATTCTGAAACACAGGGAACTCTTCCTTGTATCCAGAAGCAGCACAACAATTTGCCAGTGAACTGATCTTTCTGACTTTTAAAAAAGATTTATTTATTTTTATATGCAAGATGTTTGTGCGGTGGTGGTGTTGGTGGTGGGGTTAGAGGGTTCACCAGAGACAGAGTGGGGAGCCAGAGCAGCCAGGTTACTGAAACACACTGCTGAGGGGAGCAGTGGGAGAGGCAGGAGAGGTCTGTCTGCTGCACCATGTGGGTCACCTCCCTGGCCAGGGATCATA
>NW_004567105.1:48965720-48985179 GCF_000260355.1 Condylura cristata
CTCTGGTGAAGCCTCTCACCGCCCCTGAGCCTCTGGCCTGTACCCCAGTTCTGTATGCACAAATAAATAAATCTTAAAAAAAAAAAAAAACACGAAGACATTTTCTCTTAATTTTCTAGCAACTTATTTTTATTTTATTCTGATGCTGTTGGGTAAAAGACACAACTGGTCCTTTCCTACAAGTAACAAGAAACAACTAATGCTTTCAAGCCATGGCTTTTAACCCTGGCTGTACTTTGGACTCAACTGAGGTACCTCTAAAGAAATCCCCAGACCAGGAAACTTATCACATATCAGTTGATACGGGGATATAATGCAGGCATCAATTTTTTATTTTATTTTATTTTAAAAGGTTCCCTGCTCATTGTAGTGCGGAGCTGAGAGATCCCCTTTGTTGAGTTCCCTTCATTTTGCCTAAATATGTGTGAATGCTTGTCAATTGCCATAAAGGTGAAAAGTCTTCAAGTTGCGGCCTTTTCTTTTCCTGCTACTTGTTTCAGCTTCATCTCAAAATGCTGTCTAAAAGCAGATGGGCATCCTCCAGAGGCAGTCGACTCCTTTCTGCCTTCCTGCTCCTGTGCCAGGAGCATCTGTGCCAGGAAGGCCTGCCTTCATGCAGCTTCCAGTCTGCTAGGAGCGTGGTACAGGCTGTGAAGCAGATTGGGCCTGTTTGTCAAGGTGGTTTAAGGTCCAAACAGTGAGAAGGAGACAGAATAGTAGAGAAGAAGCATTCTGAATGTGGGAGCAAAATTCTGAGAGTGTGGCATGAGGGTGAGCCTACGGGTGTGGTGGGAATTGGATTGGGAAGCACAGCACAAGCCAGGCCAAGGGCCATAGCAAGGCCACAGCAAGCGCTTCAGCATTGGAGAGTCTTAAGCAGGCATTGAGCTCACAGAGGCCTAACAGCCTTTTGGAGATGTGGTAGGTGAAGAGGCCTTGGGATTGACTAATGTTACCACTTCGAATCTTGAGAATTTCAGGTCAAGTGGGCAAAATAGAAAATGAAGCTGTTCAGTCTATACTGGTACTATCCTGACCCTTCAGGCTCCCTTTCTACATATCTTGTGGAAATGTTAACTATGAATGGGGTAGTATTTCTGTGCTACCTGGTATTGGTTGGAAAGGTGAGAGCAGAATTAGAAAGTTATTGTACAATCTGATGACTTTCTCAAAAACTAAGTATGCTGTGTACCTTTCCAAAATGCTAGCTTTACATAGTTTCATAGAATTCAAAATTATTTTCCTTACTTGATTTTAGGCAATTTGAAAGCTGGAGCATTTATAAAAAAGCACTTAGGAACTTTGACTAAAGCAAACCAACTGGATTCACCAGAGACAGAGTGGGGTGCAGAACAGGCAAATTGCCGAAGTACCCTGCTGAGGAGAGCAGCAGCAGGCGTGTCGGGAGAAGTCTGCCAGGCCATGTGGGTCACTCAGGGGCCAGAATGGAAGTCACACCTAAGTGGCGGTGCTGTGCTTTAACCCATTATGCCACCAGGGAGGATCCCCTTTTTCTTTCATGTGAAAATTAATGTCTCGGACAGGTGCATGCGTATGTGTGTGTGTGTGTGCACGCACACACGCACGCGTAGAGATGTATGTAGACTCTCTTGGGTTGTATTGTACTTGATAATGATGTTTCCTGAGTGCTTTCTGTACGTTAAGAATTTAATTCTCACCCCACCCTGTGAGGTAGACACTGCTTATTATCTCTGTTTTGTAGATGAGGATATTGCAGAATGGAAATGACTTGCCCAGAGTCACACCCAACCAGGTAGTGGCATATTCACTGTATAAACCCAGGTCTCAGTCCCAGCTCTTGGCGACTGCTCCACAACTGTGTTAAGACTTCAAGCTAAGCGTGCCTGTCTGGGTCTACACAAATTCTATGGCTCTCTCTTACTCCATTAGCCCTTGTGGCCTTGTTCGGGCCACTGAGTGACACCCACGACCAATTTTGATCTTTTCCTTTGCATTTTAATTTCTAACTCTGTTCAAACTCCTTAGAGCAATTGCATTTTTGTCTCCTGTTTTCTGAGGTTAATGGCAATGTTGGAGGGTTGTGGCTGCTGGTCTGGTTATATTCTTAAGCTGCCTTCTGCTTCTTTCCCTGGTGGGGGAGCTTGTGTGGTTTCTGGCTCTCAGGTGGTGGAAAAAGGTCCCGCCCCTTCCTCAAAGCTGTGAGGTGAGCCCTGGGTGCCTTTCCCAAATTGGAATAAAGGGGGAGGGAGCCGCAGGCTGGTACAGGTAAGAGAGCTGGTGTGCTGTCTGTTCTTTCACATTTAAAACTCAGCCCTCCCTTGTGACTCCAGCCGGGCTGGGTGTTTCCTGCTGCAGGAATGGATGACCCTGTGTGGGGGTTTACTTTCACATACTTAAGGCACTAAGGTGATCCAGGCCTTCTGAAGTCTGTTTCTGTGAGCTTCTGTCTTCCTGTATCACTTGTATTTCGTCGTCAAGGAACCATTTTGTCTCTTTTTGTTCTTATTCCATCTTGACGTTGGTCTTCCATTTAGGCTGGTGTAGTGTGTGGCTTCTGTCCCTGGATGTAGGAGTTTGGGAACAGATTTCTGGAGAAGAAAGCTGAAAAATTTGGGAAAAAGTCTTTTCTTCAACTTTCTTTGTTTGCTTTTCTCTGTAGAGTTTTATCATACCATCCTGTAAGCTTGTTCAGTAAACAGAAGCAAACTCAGATATTTATTCCCTGCTATTGCTGTGTTCAAAGTTGTCATTAATCCATACGAGAGAACTGTCAGAAAGAAGCTTATTGTTTTATTCTTTTATGGAGAAGTATGCTATCCTGGGGGGGGGCACATTTTGGTAGTTCTTTTGATAGGGTAAAAATGGTATTTTCTAATAATGATGATGAAATATTGAGCCTTATAACTATCTTCTGAAGCAGAATGAGCATGTACTGGTAAACCTGATAGTTATTGGAATTCTGGGGATAGCAGACATCTGTGGGAGTTTTTAGGCATTCCTGGATATATAAATGCAAATTTGTGGAAGTCTCTTAGGAACTATCAGTTGCGTTAGTCCTTAAAAAATTTGCCATTTTCCCAGAAACACTGTATTAGACTAGAGCTCTGGTGTAGCTCGAACAGAAGTTATTTGTGTATGTGGATACATGCTTTTCACCATTCCAAAGCTTAACGAAATATTTTTCAATAGGCAAAAACAAAAACCCTTGCCATCACCGTTCTTTCTTTTCTACAGCAGTAGCAAGCTGTGAGTGAAAGAATGCTTTTAATTGAAATCACAGAACTTCGTCTCAGCCAACTTTCAATTGCTTCCCCTGTGCAGTGTTTTGCCAGGGTTTCAAACAAGACTGTACAAGAAAGGAAAAGAATGTGGTATTCACAGATACTAAAACATTGTAAAAACAACTCGGATATCTGTAGCCAATTTAGTCACCATGTAACTCTCACCATTCCACAGAATAGGAACAGAATTGCAATTCACACACTCACTCTCCGTTCCCACTTCTCTCTGGTTCTGAGTATGTTTCCTCTTTTGTCACCCATTACCCTGGGTCATTTGCCCTTCCTTACTGCAGCCTGGTTTTTGTTCTTCTTGTCTATTGGTTATTTTGGTGAGAGAGAAATAGTATTTAATGTAAGACACTGAATTGCAAGAAGTGTAATACTCTGGAGCAAAAAAATACAAAAGGGGTGTGTATTTTAGGTTTTAATGAGGTGCGTGAGGGATACCCAAGGGATGTAGCCAAACCTGAGAAGCATCCTGGGACTCAATTTTAAACCAGGTCAAGTATTTCTATAGGGAACTATTCTTTGTCCCTTAATGTGCTTGCTCTGGCTATATTTTAATATTTTAGACAGATTCATATCAGGACATGGAGGCCCACCGTTCCTACCTTATGTCCTACCTTATGTATTTTCCTTTTTTAAAGATTTATTTATTTGCGTATACAGAACTGGGGTACAGGCCAGAGGTGCAGGGTGGGGTGGGGGGTGAGAGGATTCACTAGAGACAAAGTGGGGAGCAGAGTAGGCAGATCTACAAAGTACACTGCTGAGAGGAGCAGCGGGTAGGACAATCTGCTGTGCCATGTGGTTCACCTCCCCAGCCGGGGATCAAACGCACACCGAGATGGCTGCAGCTAGCTTGGAGTGCTGCGTCCTAAGTGTTGCACCACCAGGGAGGGTCTGTATTTTCCATTCCTCACCCTAGACTGAAATCTTGTTGTAAATTTTGGACAGATGGGCTCTAGACAATTCTAGACAGATTTGTCCATTGGGTTGGATCAATAATAAATATCTGGCCAATTTCATGGAGTTCTGTGCCAATTTGGTGACTGGAAGTTGTAACCAATAGGTGGGGTGTGACAATGGTTAGAAAATTGGTTGTGTCTGAGTATTTACTAGGCCATCCAACAATTTTGCCACACTTGATTTTATACTTATTTGTTGGACTTCTTGTTAACTCATTCCCATTTGATTTAACTTCATCAGAATCTAGTCAAATTGTGGTGTGTATTTATATGATGGTTTTGGACAGATATGGAAAGTAATTAGGTCTAGGCTTTTATTACTAAGTGAACATTGACGACTTACTCTATGTTAACTCTACTTCAAGTCTAATGCTAGGAAACTATATGATTCATCTAATTTTCACCCACACCTTTATTATTTCTTCCTATTTATAACCATGTTGTTATTCCCCCCCCCCCCCACACACACCTCACCCACCATGTTCATTGTTGTGGTGAGACGTTATTGTGCAGGTTGGTTAGTGCTATTTGATTTATATCTTTTGCATCCTGGGTAGTGGGTATGATTTTAAATGATTAATGATTTCAAGGAAGTCTGACCTACAGAAGGTCTGTAAGAAACTACGATCATCCATTGTGATGATTGGGCACACATTGCCCATCTCTTGTCCAAAAGATTTGCAAAGAAGCATCATTTCCCAGTTGGGTAGAAAGCTCATTATATTTTTTGGTCCAGGTAATTGTCATCACGGGACACATGATAATGTGAAAACTAAACTGACATTCTTTTGGAACTTCACTTAATTTTCTCTTTGAGTTAAACATTCAAATGATTAACTGCTTGATCAGTAAAAACATTTTTTTCCAGTTTTCTTTGAAAGCAAGATGTGGATTTCAGGACCTTTCTTCCCTCGAACTTTGGTCTCGACCAGGACTTCTTTGGTCTGAGGGAACTATAAACCTTGGAGGATTTGTACTAATGTGCATTTCTTAACCACGTTTTAAGTGTAATTCTGTACTGCAAATCTAATTCAAAATGTAAACAAGTTAGCTAATGTATATTAGATTTTGTATTAAAACATCTCTGTGGACTTTTTGCTGTTATGTATGGAGAATTAACACTGATGCTACAGTTCTTGCTATAAATTAATTTTCCAGCATAAAAAATGAAGACAGCTTATAATTGTTCCCTTTGTTTTCATCAGTCCTCTTCATTTTTTTCCCTCTGGTGTTATTGTCCATGTCAGAAGGGAGGGTAGTTTTTGGCATGGGGGACATTTCCAATTCTGTCATACTGTTTTTCCAAACCTTTTTGTGAGTTTGAAGTGTCTCTTCTGCCTTCCTGTGATCTGTTTTTATTTCATGATAAGTCTGATTATTTTAGATGAATGATCTTACAGGTACATGTTTTTTAGTAGGAATTATAGAGAGAAAATCGACTTGAGTAATTATGAACTTCCTGCCTCTGATGGCTATTTTCATGGCTCTAAATCACCTCGGTGGGGATTTCATAATGCGAACTCATTTTCTGTTTCTGAAAGACATCATTTATAATACATGCTTTGTCACTGACTGTTTTGGTTTTATTTGTTGATCTAGGTCAGTATATTTTAAAGGATTTTGTGTGAATAATATGACCTTTAGTTGAAATGAATCAAACAAATGAATGAGCCATCAATTGAACTCCCAGTGTCTCTGCTTACCAACAATTGGAATTCCAGGTTATCTTTTTGTTGTTTGTGTATATACATGAATGGGAAACACACACACACACACACACACAACACACACACAAGTCATAGAATTACATGTAAGTATTTAAAATATAAATATCTATGTAATTCTACATGCACATAGGAATGTATATATTTGTGCAGATAGCTATCTATATGCAGTATTCTTTTGGGATATGTCATTCTAGGTGTGTATATAAAATTAAAATTCCTACTGAAATGTATACATTTTTCTTCTTGAATATTCACTTGCTAATAAACCAGTAGCATACTGCCTCATCAGAAAATAAAACTCTGCATGATTATACATTATCATTTTAAAGTTTTGCTTGGAATTCCATCATATGAACATCTTTTACTTATTCTCTTGGTTAGCTGTGGTTTTTCACATTTTAAACTCCTCAGTGATGAATATCCATGTAACAGAATCTTTTCCTACATGATTAATGATTTTCCCTAAGCAACTGCCCAGATATGCAAATGTGGAGGCCAAAGTTCCAGTGATTCTAAGACCTTTTTTAAAAAATCAATTTGAACATGATTTCTTCATGAATAAACTCTCCATCAGCACTGAGCTTGAGCTTGGGTATGCTTTCACATTTGCTACTACTATTCATAGTGTTATTGTTGCAGCTAATTGCTATAGTTATTTAACATCCTGGTGGTTTCAGTTTTGACTGGAGCCTTCACTTTTCTTCCTTATCTAAATTGTGACTGAATTTGAGATCTGTGGCATATTTATCTCTGACCACTCTCTTTGGGGGAGAAACATACCATAGCTGGCAAAGGTGTATCATCCGCCTGGAGCAAGGTTGGTTGTTGTGATGATGGATCCCATTGAGAGCTCTTTCTTGAGTGTGGCAGGGATGCAGTGGTGCTGGGTCTCTGTTCCTCTCCTTGCTGGAGAAGAGCTAAGCAAGTGTTTACATCCCAGAACAGTCAGGTATCTCTGGGTTTCCAGGGAGCCAGGAAATGCTGATTAATGAATAGGTTTCCAGGGAGATATTAATTACTGCAGTTGAGTATTCTTTTGGGCTTACTGCCAATTGTTGTTTGATTATTGAAGGTTCCTTTTAGAGGATAAAAGTGTTTAGAAGTGAGAGTCTTGATGACAAAGATAGGCATTGTTTTTTAAAAAGTGATGTGAAGGGTATTTGGCATAATTTTGGATAAAGCTTTTCTGACTAGATGATTTTGATTTTAGTCATTAACTGTGCAGTTCAATTTATAGTTAACTTAGGTTAAGATATTCCCCTTGATAAAGGAAATTGTAGGATCAATGCTCATTAATCATATCAAGATGCTTCTTAGGAATTTAGAATGAAAAGATAATTTGACTACTATTTAAAGACACAAGTATATTGTCTGTCATTGTTTGTTTTCTAGGAAGAATTCTAACCTTTGACTCTGAGGTTTTAATTTGCTTCTGGGTCCTCAAGAACCACAAACCCAGATCAGTACATCAATACACTCTGTGTGTAATTTCACTGTACTTGTTTGTAACTTGCTCAAGACTTGAGTGGAGAAAAAAAGGATTAAAAAAAAAAAAGGGAGAGAGAGGCACTGAATTAAAAAAGTTGAGCTATAACTGATTTATAACTTTGTCTTAGTTTCAGGTGTGCATGGTAATGATTTGATAATTTGATATATTAAGAAATGATCAGCACAGTAAATATAGTTAACATCATCAACATTCACAGTTAGAGAAGGAAAATTCTTGGGATAAGACTGAGTTTTGAAATATGGTATTCTGCCAACTGTACTTGCTCTGAACCCGTGTTGGGAGCAGGTGCTGACATTGTCCACTTATAAGCACATTTGTTGGAGAGACAGTCTTTTATGTCTGGTATTTTGCTCAATCCAGTGGTGAAATAAAGAAGTGATGGATTTATTGTCAAGTTATGCAAGCCCATGTTTCTATTGCAATGTCCCACATGGACAGCACAGAGAGCTACAGAAAGAGAAGGTTTGATTTGTTTTAATAAATAACCTTTCTAAGTGTCCCCATTTCTGATCCTTGTTATCATTCAGTCCCATTTGGAATTGCACAGTGATGGGTGTGTGTTCCTTTGACTTCATGTGAAGATTCCATGACAACAGTAAACACTCACATTTCAGGTTTTCATAAGGCAATAAATCTGGATGATGCAAGCAGCCTCAGCCTGCAATAAATGTGTTGTGGAATTTCCCATGCCAGAGGAGACACTCATTGCAGGGATTGGCACTTTCTAGGCTGTCGTTGGTGATGACTGAGAAATCCCCGCTTGGGCTTGACATCAGATGGAGTTTGTGGCTCATTGGATTCATTGTGTTCCCTGTACACTCTGTCCTATTAAGCTTCCTTGAATGGTTTGCACCACTCATTTTTTTAGGTGGTGCCTGTTCTTTTCAACAACTATTTGTGTAGAATATTCTTGGTCCTTTATTTTACTTTTCTTACACAAATCTTCAATTAAATGCAAACAAACGCAATATCCATAGGCTTAGATTGCTTTACAAGAGGATTTCCAATCACTCCTTTCCAAAATGTGGTAAATACTATTTGGATGGTCTTTTAACATAATTTTTATGGCATGATTTACTCTTTTTTTTTTTTGTTTTTTACTTAAAAAATATACATACATTCTAACTTTTGTCAAAGAACAGCATAGTTTCAGTTGTGATATTTGGGAACTGACTTCCCAAAGAACCAAAGGACTTACAAGAACATTCCAACTCAACCCAAGCTAAACACTATTTTAAAAGGACAAGCAGAATCACATAGCCAAGAATGACAGAGTTGAAAGAATCATGAGCTCTGAGACCACTCATCTATAAATGTGCATACTGAGAAATACTCTGGTTAAGGACTTTGTGCAGGGCTTTTCATATTCCTGAACTTAAAACCCAGATCTCAATTTGGAATGATTAAATTCCTCTCGCTATTTTTGTTAGCAGTAGCTAATATACCACAAATAAACATGTAAAAAAAAAAAAGAATAGAGCTTGTCACCTTCCTTGTTTAAACAACAGAAGCTGTTTTAATGCATTAGTAATTTTTATAGATTAATTTATCTTTTTAAATGAGACAAATGATTACAATAGGAACAAATAGTCTATTGAGCACCACTGTAAATCTGGCACTATGACAGACCCTCTCATCCATCATTGGCCAACTTGTAAGCTAGGCCTTAGTTAATTACTAACACTATTAAAGCATAAATTTTAAAACTGTATATTAAAGCACAAATTTTAAAACTATATATTAATGATGTAATAAACTCAGGAGAAGCTTAGGCAATAGAACATGAAGAACCAGTAAACTAAAATGTTAGGTTAAGGGTTATAAATATTCATTGCTTTATAAGTTAGTTACATGTAACATCAGGGTTACTTTCCTTGTTATATAACAAAGGACAGTTGGATACGCAGTGTAACTAAGGGTGGCAAAAGAGACCCTACTTCAAAATTTCAACAACATTTACAAACATATCTCATGCACACAGTCCTGTGAAATTGGAAGAATCCAATAAAAATCCATGTTGCTTTCTTTCAAATTGGTAACAAGTAACCAGCTATAATGGAATTATGCTAGACAAGGAGATTTACACACACAATTTGAAGTAGATACTTTGTGTAGAATACTCACTGTGATATTCCTGTAAAAGTTGTCTGTATAGAAAATACTCTTTAGTTACACCAACTGAGAATTACATCAGTGTTGTAATTCAGAATCTAATTTTCATGTAGCAAATAACAGCCACAGCAAGATGGGTTGTCAATGGGGAAGCTCCCTCAGGGTTCAGGGACCCTAAGAGCAAAGTGATTTTTCTTCATTTATATTTTAGGAAACAATAGCTCATTTGATGGTGTTTTTAAAACTTGAAAGTCTTGCTGGGTTGCGAGGAAATGTATTAACTTGATTGTGATAGTTGACGATCTAGAAAGAAAAAGCAAACAGCATGCCTAATTTCTTGAAGAATGCACACTAAGAGCAGGAACAGATTTAATTGGCTTACCAACTTGGTAAGCATTCTCTGATTTATATTTCAAGAATAGTTAAGAACTATAAAAGTAAATTTAAGAACATATTAACTTTAAGGAATTTATCTAAACTTACCTACAGTACTTATAATAAGCACGGTAGCAGCTAAATCCTTACTTATTGAGCTGTAACTTAATATGCCTCTTCTTAGTGTCTTCCAGATAAGCCTAATCACAAAACAGAACTGGGGCGATGCAAAAATCGTAGAATCCTGTAAATTCCAATGTGCAGCTCTGGGATGGGTCTCAGTATTTTAACAAATACTTTTTGGGGTCATATTTATGATCAGCCAAGTTGGGGACATGGCATGCTTTCACATAAAATCCTTCCCCAATTCCACAGAAGTAGGTATCACTATTAGAACAACCTACTTTCAAGAGCAGGGAAGATATAGTAACAAGCCATTATTTTTATTGTTTGTCTCAGAGTACCTAAAATACAGCAACACAAAACCGTCAAGGTCTGTAGCACAGTTCCAAGTACATAAAATGAATGAAATAGGATTTTCTTCTTATCTCCTGTTTGTCATTCTTTCTTCTGGTGATACCCTACCCTGAAGTATTGTGCCTCCTTCTATCCACCGAGGCCGGTTATCTGGGTATATACAATCTTAGCAAGTTGCAGCTCCTAGGTGAATGTTATTCCTTTGCATCCTTATATTTAAAAGTTGGTAGGCATGAACTTAGAATTTGTTGAAAGTAATGCTATGCAAGAATAATCATCATTATGGCTCTTTATGTAGCTGAATAGTTGGAAGGACAGAGAACCTGACTCTGATCTGAAAATACTGATGTTGCTAAACTCAGAAGAGAAGCAGCTTTACTCATCCAGAAATCCAGAGTGGCAAGTGTACCTCTCAAGACACTTCTAGAAACAGAAGGAGCTCTTGCCTTTTGAAACTGTTGAATCTTTCTTTATGTCCATTCACACGTTTCCCACTATTTATCAGATGTTTGTTTCCTTTGCTTACTGAACTAAGCCATTTTGCCCTGACTTTGGCTGATTCAGTAACGCTGTTCATCTAGTAGACATTATGTTGTCTGTGTCCATTAAAAGTCCACTTTGAGTAAGGGTTGTGGGCTTCAATCTTTCAGTCTATACTTAAAAAACAATTTGTTTTTTAGGATTCTTAATTTTGGGGAATGGCTTTGAATTCAATAATACCGATTATATTTTGTCCATACATTGTTACATCTGGAGCGAGTGTATGTATACAAATTTAATGGAAATATGTATCATTTATTTAGTATTCAGATAATATTTTGTGTACATATAAAATCTAAGCCCTTTGGAATAAATGTTTCTATCTATTAGAATTTTAAAAAAAGATACATTTATTTATGCATATAAGAACTGGGGTGCAAGCCAGAGATGAGAATGTTGAGAAGATTCACCAGAGAGAGTAGGGAACAGAACACGCAGATCTTCTGAAATGCAATGCTGAGGGGAAGCAGAGTGTGAGACTGGAGAGGTCTCTGTGCATGGTTAGCTCCCTAGGGGGAGATCACTGGCAGTAGCTAGGTAGCTCTGTCTTTAACCCTTGAGCCACTAGGGAGGCCCCTATCAAAATTTTGAGCTACATTTTATGGGAGCATTAGATCAGATTATCAAGCATTCTGAGAAGTTGCCATTTTTTTCTCATTTCTTTTAAAATGGGGAAATTAAAGGCCTTTAGCTTTTATAGTCACTATTTGTAAATCATAAAGAATATTGTTTTAGCATTTTATCTGTATGTGTATGCTTATGGGCCTAAGACTATTGTGAGTCAATTTTCCTATATTACTAGGTTCTAAAACTGCCTCCTTTCATATTAGAAGTCTTATCCCAGTTACCACTTAGGTGATTTTATTTTGTTAATGTCTGCCAGTGGTAATCTACAATGTTTGGTAACATTTTTTTTCCCCTACTTAGTCTTGTAAGTTAAAATGTGGGCCATTCAGAATTAGACATGAAATAAGTCCTACTTTATGCTTTATAGTTTTCCTTGGTTCTCTCCATAGAGATGAAAGATACAGCCCTTCCTTATTCTACCTCTCTTTGAATACCCCAAGAGTTTAATAAAGTTGCTGAGATGAATTCTAGATATTTAATATTGCTCATTAGTTTGTAAGTCCCTTAATGATTAGGAACAACACTCTTTTCTAGGATACTTAAACATGATCCATTCACACAAAAGTTGTGTGGCTACCCTTTCAATGTAAAGTTGGGTAGTGGAAATTGTTTTTACAGTAACGAGAATGTGATTTTGATAATCAACTTGGCATTTTAAAAAAAGATTTATTTATTTATGCATACAGAACTTTAGTACAGGCCAGAGGTTCAGGGGCGGTGAGAGGATTCACCAGAGAAAGACTGAGGAGCAGAACAGGCAGATTGATGAGGTATACTGATGAGGAGAGCAGTGGGCGGGTCAGGAGAGGTCTGCTGTGCCAAGTTGATCATCTCTGGGGCAGGGATGGAACTCACAAAGCGGTCAGCCAGCTTCACAGTGCTATGTTTTAACCCAATGTGTCACTAGGGAGGGCTTCAATTGGGCATTTTTGATGAAGGTTGGCAGTAGTGGCTCTAATAATGTCTTAGTTTCCTGAAAGGTCCTTGCTGAAATACAATATACTTTATTGAATTAATGGCAGCCTGAATGACAGAGTCAGTTTATTGATACTGCTCAAAGAGTTGCTAACATTCTGCGTCTGTGACCTCAGTTTAGGTTTAATGTGCATTTATTGTATTGTGGCTGTGCTGTTCTTATATGGGGGTACTTTCTAATGACTAATATGTCAGTGCTTAGTTTAATGTCCTCATGGTCTTGATAAGCATTAGACATCGATTAAGGGTTGAAGTTAAACTGAATTAACACATTGAAAACACTGTGCCTTAGATGTCAGTGGTGTCCTGTGATTATGAGTTTATTAACATTTCAACAAGATAGTGAATATTTATTTTTCTAACTCTTTAATTTTTCATGAGTTTTCTTTCTTTCTTTTTTCCTTGTCTACTGGCTCTAAGAGAAGTTATGGTATCCATTAAAGTCAAGGAGGTTAAAGAAATGGGTTTAAGTTTTATAGTGTGGTCTAGTTATTTTATGCACAGTAGAAGTTACATGTTTATGAAATTTCTTCATTGAATTCAGAAGGTTTTGATTTTCCTAGTAGATGGAAATTTCATTGCCTCCCTTTACCCCCTCCTTTTTTGTACTAGTGTAACTTACAGTTCTAACACAGGCTTTATTTTGTAGTTGTTCCTGTATTGTTAAAGTAATACATGTTTATTGCAAAGGTTCTAATAAAAACAGGTATATAAAGAAGAAAACTACATTTTCCTTGTTATTTACCTCTGCCTTCAAGCCAAAATTCCAATCTACCAAAGGTAATCAATTTGAGATGTATTTTTCAGTTTTTTTTAGTACGTATGAAGTATGCATGTTATCATTTTTTTTTTTATTTAGATGACAGATCTACTTAGTGTACTCCTGTAAAATTCTTGCTTTCAACTTGGACTATCCTAAGTCAATATTTTATTTTAACTACCTGTAGTTTTTTATGTGTATGCACAGAAATCTTTGACATAGGTAGTCTATTTTCTTAAATGATGAGCAAATAACAAGTGATATATATGCATTCTGAAGTGTTTTTTGAAGAAGAGATATATAGGATCAGATTGGAGAATTAAATAATTGACGGCTTCTACTGTATTCAAGTTTTCCCTGTGTCAATCAATATATAGGTTTGTCTGCTCTAACACTGCAGTGGCTTTAATAGCTTAAAAATGGCCCTCCCTGGTGGCCAAATGGGTTATGTTGCAACGCTGCAAGCTAGCTGCAGCTACTTCAGTGCGAGTTCAATCCTCTGCTCCAGAGGTGACTCACATGGCACAGCAGACCTCTCCTGACCTGCCTGCTGCTCCCCTCAGCAGTGTACTTCGTAGATCTGCCTGTTCTGCTCCCCACTCTGTCTCTGATGAAATCTTTCACTGCCCCTGCACCTCTGGCTTGTACTCCAGTTCTGTATGCATAAATAAATAAATCTCAAAAAAAAAAAAAGCTTAAAAGTTTGTTTCTCTCTTACAGCATGGCCCAGTTCTATAATACTCCAGGGTTAATGATGGTTCTTGGGGTTGGGAACTTTGGCTCCTTCTCATTTATTGCTCTGCCATTACTAGGACACTGGCCTTCCTGCTGGTGGAATAGGGACGGGGGGAGGGCAGGTCTCCTCTCTTCGCAGGTATGTTTTGAAACTTTACATTGAACTTCTGCTCATGTCTCATTAGTCAGACATTTTCATCTGGCCATAACCAGATGCACTGGAGGACTTTAATCAGGGCAGCCATGTGCTGAAATGGGAATTTGGAGGAAGAGGACAAAGTATTTTAGGAGGCAATTCAGTCTTTAGCTGAAGACTGTGACTGTCATTTTGTTTAAAAGGATCCTCAAGGCATGAATTCTTACTTAAGATTAAATGAAATACCCCACTGATATACCAACATAAATACAATTTTCTGCTAAACTTTTTATTGTCTATAGTTTAACAAGAATGCCACATTTAATTTTGCTCATAGTGGGGCCTTATATATAAATATTCTCTGCAGAATAGGTGAAACAACAGCTTATTAGGTAATAAAAGTATGCAAAATAGGAAAAACTAGAATGTCATTCATTATAATCATCAATTCCTATTTGAGTTTATCTCCCAATCTAATTAAATGCTCATTCATTATAGTTCTGATCTTTGTGTTGATATAGCACATCATTTTTATAATTTTTGTTTTATCAAACTGTTTGCTGTTACTAGAAAATATAAATAAAATTGTAATGCCTCCACTCAGAGATAACTTTTGTTTTTTGTTTTTTAATTAGCAACTACATGTCTGTATAGATGTGTATTCATATATGTGTATATATGTACGTACACCACCTAGAAGTATATAAACATTTAACTATTTCATAATCTTTATCTGATAGGAAATGATGTTAAAAATACATGTAAGACATCATTTTGCTCCACAATCCAGGTAATCATTTTACAGATACTTTGTAATTTATGTAATATGTTCTATTGTTGAATATTTAGATTGTTTCTGAACTGCTTTCCTTAACTATCCTATGATAATGATCTTTGTATATACAATGTTACCTATTTGAATGTTTCTTTGAGACAAACACTACATGAAGGATGGCTTGGGGATGAAATTTATACTTTCTTTAAGGTTATTGATAGACCACATGCTGACCCATATTTCCTGTTTCTCTTACACTCTGGAATTATTATTTTTCTCTGAAATGTTTATTACCCAATAACAAAATTTGTTGCTTGATATTTCAGTAGTCTTGATTATTTTAGGAGTCAGGAAACTGATTCAACCTGCCTTTAACTTTTTTCTTCTTAAATGTGCACATTCACATTCTAAGATCTTTTCCTGTATTTGAAAAAAGTGCTCTGTTTACTGTTAACTCCTTTTGAGTTTTTCCTAGAGGGATGTGCAGTTACCTTTCCATTTATTCTTCCTCTCCATGTGGTGCAATATGCCCATTCATCCTGGTAATGACTTGCACTTAGAGACCTCAGGTACTTTATGTCATTAGTCCCCTGTATTACCTGAGGGGTAGATGTTAAGTGTAGGGCCATCATAGAGGGAGGGGGTTGGTAGACCTCCACTGGGTGTGCATTTCATGCTGTTACATTATGAATTCAGGAATCGAATTTCTTGTCATCACATTCACGTCCCTTTCATATAATCCTTTAATTGTGGTCTTCTCTTGTACTCTATTCTTGTTCTAGTCCCTATCTTGGTTTTCGTTTTCTTTCTTTCTGATATATTTTTTTCACCTGTTTAGGGAGTGAGTCTAAGAGAATTTCTTTCTTCTTTTTGGTAAACTGAGGAATTAAGACTACAGAGTTTCTTTTTTTTTCCCGATAAAAGGGAAATGTGCTGATCTCATGATTTTATTTGGAGACATCACTTTTTACCAAATGCCCATAGGCAGATCATATATACATAAAACCCAAGAGAAGCTGTTGTTTTTGTGAAACAGTCTTTTTTCCTTCTGTTTGAGGGTGGCATCCAGAGGAAATAAGACTCTTGAGAGGATTTGGACAGTGCTAATCCTGGAATATATAATTTGTTTCACAATTCGACATTCTGATACCAGTATTTTTGTGAAAAAAAATCTCTTTCAAAGAGTATCTTTTGACATGTGTGTACATTGGTAATTCATAAATTGACACATTCCATTTAAACTGGGTGGTCTTCCAGCAGTGGATTCTTAGAGCAAATTGCTAGTTTTAGAGGAATTCAGAAGTAAGTCTTTGTTATAATTGTTGAAAGAATTATTTGTCTAGCAAGTATTCAATTCCTTCTAACTATGATCCACCCTGCTTATAAAAGAGATATCCTTGTTCATTCTTGAGGGTCATATCTCAGAATTATTTGACTTGATTTCTTTTTGTCAAAAAGTTGCTATTGCAACTTCTGCATGGGTATGCTTTTTGAAACATTATTTCTCACTTCCTTAGGAAACACAAAATTCAGTTCAATAAGGATTGTGTAAAGAAATACCTGAGTACTTTTTTAATGACTTTTGGACTCAATTTAATCTCTGCCCTTCTCATGAGGGACTGTTTGATTTTCAGGCCCAGAACTCAACCTTTTTAGTGTAGCTTCAGCCCACTAACTGAGATGTTAATGAAATTTGAAGATAAGAAATTTTATAACGATAGTTGTGGATTACATGACTGTGAGGTGAATGTGGGCATTTCTGCATGGAGAGATTCAGTATAGATTTGTCTTCTCATTTTTTTCCCTTTCTTTCCTTTTCATCCCCTTTCCTTTTTCTGTTTGTTTTCACTGGGAGCATTCTTCTCAATGTAATAGTCACCCAAGGTTCTCTGCCTTCCAATAGTGGCCGACAGATAACTTCTTCCTTAAGTTGAACATGGAACTGAGTGATATATAAACTATTCATCTGGAGATGAGAAGAGGCTGATAGTTCCTGATCTTTTAAAAAATATATTTATTTATTTATACATACAAGAACTGGGGTACAGAGGTGTGGGGGTGAGAGAATTCACTGGAGACAGAGTAGGGAGCAGAACAGGCAGATGTACTGAAATACACTGCTGAGAGGATCAGTGGGAGAGTCTAGAGAGGTCTGCCATGTCCAGTGGGTCACCTCTCTGGCCAGGAATTGATCTTGAGCTGCAGTGGGTGTGGATGGCTTCAGAGTGCTGTGCTTTAACCTGTCATGCCACCAGGGAGGGCCAGCTCCTGATCTCAAGGAGCTAGCTTAAGCTTTCCATCTGCACCCTTCCAAAGGCTCTTTTTTTCAGTCTTTTATTTTGTGCCATAATAAACTTTTTCTTTTAATTTAGGCAGAGTTAGTTTCTCTTGCTAACCAAGAAGCCTATTTGAAATGTTGTACCTTTCAATAATTTAAGCGAAGCTTATACAGCAGTGAGGGAGTCTCATGAGGGATATTTACTCAACTACCAGGAGCAAACTCACATTAATTCATCTCACAAAGAATAATAAACAAATTAAAGTGACCACCTATGAATTTTAAAAAGAAAATCAACCATGAGGATAGAATGCTTATTGTAGCATTTCAATGCATTTGTTTCCTGTTGGCAAGCCATGTGAGAAGTCAGGAGTTTAACAAATATAAAGTTGCTTGCTGAATAGGATGTGTTAAATGTCTGACTCAAGAGAGAAACCTGATCTCTTCACAATGTTTGGATGATAGGGTCACCACCAACCTTCAACTGTTTCTCCTGCTAGATTTCCAGAGATTGTTATGTCTTTTGACTGTTGCCTATTGAGGTTACCAAAAGAATTTTGAGCTTCTTTTCCCACCCAGCCCACCAGCTAGCAAAAGTATTTGGATAAACAGAGAGATACTAGGAACTGAGGCTCTTCACCTTTGAGTTTAAGAACATATTCTCCTATGTACCTGGATACTCTTAAGGTCAAGTGCAGTGAGTTTATTACAAATATGTGACAAGCTAATTAAACCCATATGTTGGTTTTCACTTCCCAGAATCTCAGCCAGACCACCTGGACTGGACTTTGGTTGCTTCAGTGTACATTACAGTGTTCTCACATTCACGCTGTATAATGATGATGCACAGCCCTTGGTGAAGAGGGAGAGCTTTATTTCTTACTTCTTGTACTTTCCCCCCACCCTCCTCCTAAGATGTCGAGGAAACCTGATAATCGAACATTTTAACTGATTGGAGGTTGGTTGATTTGGACCAACTTTTAGGAAAGATAGTCAAATTTTATTTCCCCAGATGTTTTGCATCATGCCTTTGGTTCAGTTTAGTATTAGGGAAGCTTGTACCATGAATGTATATTTTCACTGCTATCATCTTCCTTTTGCTGTGGACTGCTCTCATGGGTTTCCCTACTTACTCTGCTTTTAGACTCTTACTTTCAATTAATTTTGTTAATAAGGTTAAAAGCATTTTTCTACAAGCTTCTCATTGTCCAGAATACAGAGTGGCTCCTTGTACATATAGAACACAGGCTCTGGAGAATGACAGCCTAGGTTGACCATTTATTGTTTTGAATAGATAAATACTTAAGTCTCAATTCTGCAGTTTACTCGTGTGTAAAGTGGAAGATAATACTTCATGACTGTTGGGGGACTTAATGAATTATACATGTTGAGCACTTTGTCTTGACTTGTCTACCTGTTAACAGTACAGTGGGAACTATGTTTGTGCTCAAACATGTCATAGGTTGTTTAAATTTCTAATTATCATTTGTTGATAATCTAGTGTTGCCTATGCTAAATCCTGTTAATCTATCATGAAATTGACTCTACGTTTCAGGAAGTCTAGAGTTCCATGCTTCACATGAGGAAAATGGAGTCTTAGGCTAAAATCCAAAGGCTACTTAGCTAGTGAGGCAGTCTAGAAAGAAGTCAGACAAACCTGCCATCTCTAGTGTTCTCTGTTTCTGCTTATACCTCTTCATCAATGAAATTCTGTCACATTGGACCATTGTCACTTGACCAGATGTGTGTCTCCTCTTGAATGTTCATGGTTTGAGAATTGAGCCATTATTTTTCTAAACAATGTAAAAACTCTAATAGAGATTTTAAATGACTTGGAAAAATAGACAATCTCCAAGTAAAATTCTTCTGCATCAAAAGCCCAAACAACTTTTAAAGTATTTGTAATTGGCTATATTGTGGAATCACTTTAAAGCAGATTCAATGATACATCCTGACAATTCTCATAAAATTTCAGTGCTTTTCAAAAAAAAAGGGTCATGGCCCTCCCTGGTGACGCAGCGGGTTAAAGCACTGCACTGAGAAGCTAAAGCCACTTCCTCATGAGTTCGATTCCCGCCTGCCCCGGAGGAGACCACATGGTGTGGCAGACATCTCCTTACCCGCTCGCTGCTCCCCTCAGCAGTGTACTTCATCGATCTGCCTGTTCTGCTCCCCACTCTGTCTCTGGTGAAGCCTCTCAC
>NW_004567105.1:48985279-49003625 GCF_000260355.1 Condylura cristata
AAAAAGGGTCATTCCAGATAATCATTTTACAGAGAATTGACCTGCGAAAGGCCACCTGCTAAATTAAAAACACAGCTGCTATTAAAAGTCAAGTTTTCCAACTGCTTCTCTGCAGTTTCTACCCTAAGACCATCTTGTCCTTCAAGACAAGAGAGTGATTTTAAATTTATGTATTAAGCTTTCTGGAAAACTAAATTTGTTTGAAATGTTACTTGGGATGAATTTACTTGTCTGTTAGACAGCATCAGGCTGCTATATGTGAGTTGTAATAGTGAAAGAAGAAAATATGGAGGAACCTAAAAATTGGTTTCTTTCACAACTATTGCATGGTACAGTGTGCTTATTCACAATCTTGACTTCAGACTTGATGGAAACCTGCCTGTTCCCTCCATCAGGGAAGACAACACCTTTACTGACGTCCTCACCCCCCACCAACTTCTAGTCATAGCTTAAAAGCTATTCCTTGCCTGTTGATAACTCTGTTCCTTCCTCATTTGCCCTCAGTCATGTTCTTTAAAAATATCCTCCAAAATTCCACTTCAGTTTCTCTCTCCTCATGGTGCCACTTGATTCATAGTCATTCCTTTTGACTCTACTTATATTTTTATTGTTGGTAGTCTCATACTCATCAAAACCTTCTGATTGAAAACATTGTACTACTTAATATTCTCAAAATATGCATGCTCACATGGAGTACCTCTTACAAGGCTTATTTCTCTTGCCTTTTACTTACCTCAACCAATGGTACCATTTAAATACAGTACATTATTCTCATCAGGATTATCAGGACAATTTCCTATTTAACAAGACTTTTTAGAGAGTAGATCAAAGAGGGAAGCTTCAGTCTTGGTCTTTCTTACATGTACGATTACAGCACAATATATAGCATGAAGTAGTAAATGTTCATTGAATTAAATATTAATGAATACATGAAAATACAGGGTGAGTGAGACATGGGTGAATGGACAGTGGAAAGATGAACCCAGCCATCAAAGAATTTCCAGTCCAGAGAAAGAGACATTATACAATTAATTACAGAATGGATTGAATTGAGGGTTAATTGGAAAATTGAGGAAAAGGCTAAATTGATGATAGATGATTTGGAGTGATTGATCTCAACATAGGTGGAGTATGGGTAGACCTCACAGAAAAGATGACTTCTTACTTGGTCCTGAAAGACAAACTGGTTGTAGGGTGGGGGAAGGAGTCAAAATAAGACAGTTGCATTTATGCAGCTCTGTACTGTTCATATGATATCTCTATAGGAGGGTGGTAGAAAGATCATACAGCTGAGAATCAGAAGACTTGATTTGTGCTCCACTCCATGGGCTCTAACTCATTGCTCTGGACTTCAGTTTATGTGTAGCAGAAACAATTTGAACTTAACCTTGAAGGGCTTTTTCTTCTCCACAGTCGCATGAATGCTGCTTTGTTCTTGATCATCATCTGACTCACGTGGAAATTGTGCTTTTCTGTTGTTACCTTGCTTTCTGGGAAGCAGAGGAAATATCGGTGAGGAATTAGAGATGTTCCACCCTCTTCTTTTTTACCTGTTAGCTGGTGATTTGTTTTAGGCACTACATAAGATGGCCCATGGAACGAGAATGGGAGTTAGATCACAGAGCATTGTGGGGCTCACTCTCCTGAGTTCTGGTCAGTCTCTCCAGGCATGTAAGCTGGGACTCCACCAGTCTGGCTGGGCTGGTCTGTTTGAGTTGAGGGAGAATTGCTAGTGAGCAGCCATTAACCCATTGATATAAATGAGGCTTATGTCTTTTTATCACTTTCTACACATCAATTTGGGAACTCTGGCCCTGTTCATCTGCAGGTGCTGAAAGACCTTGTATGTGAGTTCCTAGGACAGATATCAATTAGCAAGAAAAGTAGAAGTTGGGAATATGAAAAAAAGAGTGGGGCAGAAATTGAGACAAAATTGAAAATAATAAGAGTGCTGTTAATTTCCTTTGCAGACCAAAAGTCAGTTGTGCTAATAATATTACATAGTGAGAACATTAAAACTGAGTGTACTTTCATTTTCTCATGAAAGATTCCTTTCTGCATTGGCAAAATGAAAAGTTTGGTCTTTAGATACTTCAATGTTTCTTTTATTTATAAAGTGACATGAATTTTTTAGTGAAATACTAGTTGGGGTTGAATAAGTAATAGAAAAATCAGGATGGGGAAGCAGCTCCTTTTTATTAAAATATTATTAACCTTCCTCTTAAAAGAAGTATGCAATTAACCTTAAAATTAGAACTTCATCTTTAGTATTCATGTGTCCTGCCATCTGGAAGTAGCAATCTTAGATCTATCTATTCACTTTTTGCCTTCAATGAAATTTTCTTTCTGGTTAGAAAGGAGGAATCCACAGTGGTGAACTTCCAGATTGTAGAAAGAATGATTCTGTCTGCTTAATTGCCTTTCCATCATGTGGATTCATCTGTCTTCTCTAGAACAGAAATGTGCAATATACACGCTATATTTTGAGGGTCTCTGTGTGTCTCTTTGTGTATGATACAGGCTTCACTCAAGTCGAAATTTATGATGGCAGGGCTCTGCTTGTTAAATTGATAGCAGTGAATGTTCATCTTTTTTCATTCTTTGTTTGTGAAGCTCTTGTTGAGGATGAACTTTGCATTTTAGGCATACAGGTTGTGTTGATCCAAGGAAAGAGGTTGATTCTCTTGTAGAGTAAAATACAAAGTAATGATAATCAGGTATCACTTATTGACTAAATCCTAGTGTTTGCCCTTTAAAAGACTTAGATACATCCATTATACTATCAGCAAATATTTATTTTCCACTTCCTATGCATTAGGTACTGTTCTAGATCCTGGTATACAGCAGTGAGTAAAGTGCAGCTCTTGATCTTACATGGCGTAGGTAGGTAGGTGGATAGGATAGATAGATAGATGGTAGGTAGATAAGTAGATAGATAGATAGATAGATAGATAGATAGATAGATAGATAGATAGATAGATAGATAGACAGACAGACAGATGATAGATAGTTAGATGGATGATGGCTAGGTAGAGCCAAGTAGAAATTCCCCCCAATATAAAGTCATTCCCCATGACTAATGAGATTTTAGAGTATAGAAGAGCTAAAATCAAACCCAGAAATGAGAATGTAGAAGAGAGGCCTCCCTAGTGGCCTAGGGGTTAATTCTGAATGCTACCAAAGGCCTGAGTTTGATCCCCAGCCAGGCAGCAAGCCCATACAGCAGACCTCTCCTTCTCAACCTGCTGCTCCCCTCAGCATTGCATTTCAGTCAGTCCACCTGTTCTGGCCCCCACTCTGTCTCTGGTGAATCCTGTCACCTCCACACCTATGTCCCACACCCCAGTTCTTCTACCAAAAAGAAAATCAATAAAAAGAAAACGTAGAAGAAGCTGACATTCATTCAGTGTTGTTAAGATGTGTCCATGGCTATGAGTACTGTTTTAATTTTATTTTTTAATTTAGGAGGTTACAACAGTTTATGTGAATTTTGCCCTCCATGTAGTCACTTGGCTGTGATTTTCTGTAATGGACACAAATCAAGGCTGGTTCTTCCTGCCTTCACTGCTGTGATGATAATAAGAAGGACCATTGTGCTATGAACTGTGTCTTTTAGCCATTCATGAGCTCCTCAGATGGGAGGTGTGTAATGCCTATTTCTGACATGGGCATTTCATATGCTGATCCTCCCACCCCTCTGTCACGAAAAGATACTTGTTTTGCTAACATTCAGCAATACTTATTATTCATAATTGTCCTACCAGCACATAGCTCTCCTTCTGTGCTACTAATTCCAGTTCCCTGATGTTTTAGCTGAACTGTGACACGTGAGTTTCTCCTAACAGGGAGATGAGACTCTGTGTACACCCAGCTTATCCACACTGCCATTCCACTACGATTGCCTGCCCTGATCATGACAGCAGTAGTAACTCCCACCACTACTGTTGTCATTACTGTTATATGGTCTTTAACTTTTCTTCCAAGATTTTTTTTTGGTAACAAAAAAAAAAAGTAAAAACCGAACTCATGATGCAGGGGAGAGGGGAGACTGTGATGAGTATATGAACTTTGGAGCCTAGTTTTGCCACTTACCAACTGTATAACTTGAGAGAACTTCATGATTCTTTTAATATGTGACCAAGGGGAAGCCCCCCCAAATCTGCACTCTCTAAAGGGGTTCAATCATCCTTGGACACAAAGGCAAAAAAGACCCTTAAGTGTGAGTTTCTTAGTAGAATTAATGTGCAAAGAGAGAGAAGAGAAGAAAGGATAATAGTCTCCCAATAAAATACCCCAAGATTATCCATTCCTTTGTGAGTAAATGTCCAGCCAAATAATGCTGGCCTGAGGTATGGCTGCTGAGAGTTGAAAATTTACCATTAGTCTAAGGTGTCTTCTGGCTGGGAAATGTAGGAAAGGGATTCTGAATTTCATCCTGGGATGAAAGGAGCAAAATCAGATTACACTTTCTGCAAGGTTATGATTGCCACTGCCAGCCTCCCCACGTCTCTCACCTGTATGTCTCTTTCAAGTGTCTTTACACATCTCTCCCTCATGTGTCTCCTTCCATGACTCTTTCCTAGAAGTACCGGGATGGAGGCTGGGCTGCAGAAGCAAGAGCTCTTCTCTTTCTTTCCTACCTGCCTTCCTTGTACAGCTTCACCTGGACACTCAGCTCCAACCATGGTTAAGTGGGGCAAGGAACCTGCTACCACTCCTAAGACTGGTTTTCTTATTTGTAAAATGAAAATAAAAACAACTATAGAACGATGCTGACTCTTCACTAGGTACCAGGCATTTCCCCCCGGCTGTCTACTTCCAATCTTTTAAGTCTCCTTTGGGTTAAAGGAATAATTAGGCCCAATTTACAAATGATTCTGAGCACAGAGAGGTTGAGAACTTTGCCTATTGAGACACAGCCAGCAGGAATGGTTGGGTGGGGCAGGGACACAGGCGGACTGTGTTGCCCTTGGTTGTTCCAGCACCTGAGGCTTTGAGCACAGCACACTGAGTACATTGTTAACACTGATCCTTGTTGTAGTATCATGAGGCCAGCTGGCTTTAAATCATCTAGCAGACATTTTCTGTGCTGGAGGCTGCCCTGACTTCTCTACAGAGACCCTTGATTCTTCTGAAATCTGCCTGCAGTGGGTGTGGTACTCTACTGCCCTTTAAAGCAAATCACAGTGCTAGCTTTCCTGGGATTAATTGTCTGTCCTGGGACTCCCAGTGAATTTAGGATGGTTTTATTTATTCTGCTTCCACCTCAGTCTCTGGCTGTGCATCAACAAGTTGAGAAATGTTCTAGGCACAACTCAAGCTGTCTCTGGTGCATTGATGAGCTGACTCATCCCCAATTAGGCTGTGGTCCTGCCTACTGGGTGATACTCTTGTTTACCAAGGAGCTTTTTTTTTTTCTTGTTCTTTTTGTAAAGGTGGCTTGATGGCTTGGAATTCATTGCAAAGTCAGGTTTTATTTGACTGTGAGCACGTTAACTCAGCTGGAGCTCAGCTCTGGCTGAAGGATGTGGCTTGGAGGAGAAAACTGCTCAGTACAGAGAACAGGTCTTCTAACTTCTCCATCTACTCTCATAGCTAAACTGCTGGTCAGAGCTGATCATGACATCAATCCAGGCAGCCTTTCCTTGGGCTTTGATCAAGAGCAGAACTGAAGGCTACTTGGAAACATGCTGAGAACACTGAAGCCTCATATAAGCTGCCATAGTCATCATAGGCAGTCATGGTGGGAAACCTGGTTATTTGTCTATGGTGTATTTTGTTCTTTTATTTCTTCCTTCTAATCTTGGGGTATAAACACACTTATCTGCTCACTGGGGGGATTGATAGTTACTTTACCTTTATTTGGGTCACAAGAATGGACCTATTCTTACATTCAAACTTCTGAACAAGGTTTAATTCAAAGGTGGAGTAGTTTTGTGATAGACTGTGGTTTTGTCTAATTATTGACTGTTCTATCTTGCAGGCGATCAGAATCTTTTCCAATGACCAGAAACATTAGTTTATTAATTAATTCAATTAACACTAATTTTCACTGAACTTTTGAACGTTGACTAACTGAAAATGTTTGGTAGGAATATATTTCTCTGCTTTCCTTATCACCTTGCTAATTCTGTGTTAGCATTAAGGCACTTTCTCCAAGGGTGAGGTTGCTTTCTGGAGCTGGATGCAAGCTGAGGTTATCTCTGGGGAACTTGTTCCCACGGGTGAAGTGGAAAAAAACACATTAAAATATCTGCAGGCTTTTGAGAGCTGCTCACACTTACAGAGATGCTATTAGTGTTTATGACTTGACCTTAAGTATTGGTATTACTCAACCCAGTTAAGCATTGGTAGAAAGAGAAAGAATTCAACCGTGAAGGGTCACATGAATGTGAAATGAATGACCTCATACTGGTGATCATGTCAAACATGAGTTTTTAAAAAATGTTTTTTCTAAGATATATCCAGGACCTTTTTATAGAAATGCCATGGGGGTCAGAGTCCCCAAGGTCAGGCTGCAGCATAGCTTTTGGCCTCAGATCTACATTTGAATCCCAGCTGAAATGTGGACAAAGCTTTTGACTTCGTTTTGACTTATTTTGTAATAAACACTTAAAATATTAGGAAGCTCAAAAAGTACTATAAGATCTGTAAAAAAAATTTGCATCGTCAGCCTCACCCTTCCCAATCTTTCAGTGAGACTCCAGAGAGTGTGTCATTAACTCTGTAAGTGGTTTCTTCTGATATTTCTCTCCAGACTTAGAATTCATGGCTTTGTTTTTTCTACTTTTTGTAGTTACAAATATGGGTATTATTACATCTGTTACTATTGCTGTTACCTGTATTCAGGATTGAGGGTTTTATTTTTTTCATTCTGTTTAAAACCTGTATTTTCCCCCCTCTAGTCTCCTAAAATCTATATAGCAGTATCAGCATATCAGAATTTTGGAGTGACTCTTTACAACTGAGCTGCATAGTGCAATTACATTGCTTGTTACAACATTAATAAGCATGACTTTACTTTTTTTGTTGCTTCATTTCTTCATTCCTTTGGACCTATCTGTAATTCTTCCCTAACCCTGCAGCAGAACTGGAAAAACAAATTAACAAAACAAAGCCTCTCCCAACATGGTGAATCCAAGCACAATAGTTTTATTATTATTATTTTTTAATTTTAGGGACCTCTCATTTCCTCCCCTACCCCCCATCCCCACCACCTTCCTGCTATAATCTGAACTAGGTATTTCCTGTGTTTATTCAACAGTTGTTACCTTAGAATTTCTTTTTATAATATCCAAGAAAGAGAAGGTGTCTTAACCCTTCTCAGCCACAGCTCTTCATCTGCAGACTTGGGATAAGACAATCTATCCAGGGTGTTGAGTGACTTTAATGATAGTACATTTGAGGCAGAGGCATAAACTAGTTTAGTCAGTATTATTTACATTAATCTGTCTGGATCTTTCTGTTTGCCAGCGTGTGATACTATGTTCACTAACCTGTAATGCATCTTAAAGATACAGGAAGTGTTAGAGCGGGAAGAGAATTATCACCTTTCATTTTATCTAGATATAGAGTAATTGTGTCTTTCTCAGGGCCACAGGGCTGATTGGGTTGGCTACAAGCAGCCAGAACTACAACACTGCATGTGTCTTTTGATTTGCTCTTGCAGCCTCATGAGCACACAAAGATATATGATTTTTGTTTTTAATGTTCAGTGTTGTAATCATCTCCTTCCCTTTTCCTAACAGTTTTCCTTTAAAAAAAAAAAAAAGCAGATTATTGAAGTTGAATTCTCATTTCATGCACTTAGATTATTTAAAGTCTTTAATTCATTACTTTAAACATCTTCACAGCATTGTACAGTAATCACCAAGTCTAACTTCAACAACATTTCTATCCTCTCAAAAAAATCCTGTTTCCTTTCTCTATCACTCCCTTAGTACTCACCCTAGGGCATTATAAATCTACTCTCTGTCTCTATATTTGCCTGTCCTGGACTTAAAAAAAATAAACGGAACTTATGAGATTTTTTGTGACTAGCTTTTTTGATTTAACATGTTTGCAAAATTCATCTATGTAGCACATATCAGTGTTTCATGCCTTTTCATGGGAAAGTAATATTCCACTGCATGCCATATATTTTTGTATTCCCATTCATCAGTTTATGGACAACTTTTCTACATGTTGGTTATTATGAATATCACTGTTTTGAATAGTCATGTATAAGTTTTTGTGTGGACCTATGTTTTAATTTACTTTCGGACTTACCTAGGTGTTGAATTGATGTTTTATATGGACTGTGTTAAATTCCTGAGAAATTACCAGATTGTTTTCCAAAGTAGTTACAGTATTTTATGTTCCCAGCAGCAGTATATCCACTTTCTTCACATTATCACCAATATGTGTTACTAGTTCAAGTATACCAATCTCAGGTATGAGGTCCTATTTCTTTGCCGTTTTGTTTGTATTCCCTTGGTGACTAATGGTATTGAGCACCTCTTCCTGTGCTTATTGGCTATTTGTATTTCTTTACTGGTTATCTATAAAGATTCTTTCTCAAATTTCAAATTGTATTACTGGGCCCTTTCTGGTGGCTCAGTGGGCTAAAGCACAGCACTATGAGACTATCTGAAGCCACTGGCAGCATGAGTTTAATCTCTGGCCAGCAAGCTGACCCACCTGACATGGCAGACCTCTCCTGACCAACCCACTGCTCCCCTCAGCAATGTATTCACTCGATAAGCCTGTTCTGCTCCCCATTCTGTCTCTTGTGAATCCTTTCACCCCCACACCTATGGCTTATACCTCAGCTCTTGTATGCATAAATTTAAAAAAATCAAATTGTATTACCAGTATTGAGTTATACAGTTTTTTAAAAAATATGTTATAGTGTTACAGATACAAAACTCTTGTAATGATTTGCAGATTCCCTGCCCCCCAACCTCTGCCGTTCTGTGGGGTGTCTATTTTTTCTTTTTGATATTATTTTTAAAAAATAATATAACAGTTTATTTTTACATCATTTTGTGCATTTTCCCAGCTCAGTTGTAATCCTTGTGGGCTTCCCATCACCAAATGACCTGTGTGCCGTCACCAAAGTTCAGTGCACTTCCTCCCCCCACTGTTTTTGATGTGTCTTTTAACTGTGTTCATGATTCATTACAGCACAGTAGTGTTAGGCATTCTCTGCTTGTGCTTTTGTTTCATATTTTAGAAGGCTTTGTCTAACTAAAGTTCATGCAGATTTAATCTGATATTTCTTAATGGTTTTATAGTCTTAGCCCTTCGATGTTGGTCCATGTTGAGTTAATTTTCTTTGGTGTGAGGTTCCCGGTTTCTTTCTTTTGCATGTAGATAGGAAATGTTCCTAATATCACTTGTAAAAAAATTAGTCATTTCCTGTAAAATTGTCTTGGCATCTTTGTTGGAAGCCAAATCTACAGGCATTTTGACATGCTGTCACTGCTATCCTTTTCTTCCTTTGCATGCAGGTGACTCATGTAATAATGCAGTAATCATATGCGGCTCCAACAGTCTCCTTTGTCTGGAAGCTTTCTGACCCAGTGACAAGTATCTTGGAGTAATTGTACTAGGCATGACGATAAGGGAAGGATAGAGAACCAGGTACTGTAATGTAATAACTAAAAATCATCAAATGTGTCAGAAAATAGGACATAAATTATTTTGAGGTTTACTGAAAGAACATGCTTACAACATCAGCACGAGCAATTCAGCTGTGGATGAGCTCAACCTCAGCTTTTGTTGCAGGTCTGAGAGCATGTTGTGGGACCAAAGGATGCAAAGAGTAGCAGATAGACTTGACTGTGACGCCATTGACCTGATTTCCACCATTCTTATTTCTGCAAACAAGTTTGTCTCAGGTCTCAGTGAAGGAGCAAGTCAGCACCTTGCCAGTGGTCAGCACCAAAGTCTCCCATCTTGGCTACTGGCCCAGCAACCTGGAGATCTCAGCAGTAAAAAAGATTTAGATTATTTTTTATCGTATTTGTTCTTTTTGACTGAAGACTACATAAGACTTAGGAATGTTAAATAAGCTTGGTGATCTTTTAGCCTACGTGTTTTTGTATAACCGACAGCCACATCAAGATATGGAGCACTGCAGGCCCCTCCAAAGATTCTGTCCACCCCTTGACACTCATTGCTTTTTTCCCACCAAGGTCATTGCTGGTCTAGCCACTACTGCCACATATTTGTTTATTGTTTCTGCTCTTGAATTTTAAATGAACAAAACTGTAGCAACTGTGGTATGTTCTTTTTTATGACTGGCTTAAATTGTCCAAATGTTTGTGAGCTGTATCTGTTTTGTTGTATATGTCAGCAGTTTGTTATTGCCTGGGTAATATACCTTTGCATGATCACACCATAATAACTGTTCTTCACTCTTCTATAATAGCAGCTAGGTAGTTTGGGACTATTTTAAATAAAAACTCTGTGTTTAACCTTGTCTGGTATCTCAGTAGACACAAGCAAGCATTTCTGTATGTATTTATGTAATGTGTCAGAGCTAGGTAAGATGGTATGTGTGCATTTGACTCTAGAAGACTCTGTCAAGTGGATTCTGGTTTTTGATTCTATGTTCCTGTTTACATACTGTATGAGTTCTGTGGCTAAGAGTTTGTGACCTCACGTATGTATTAGTCAGAAACAGGAAAGAGGAAGAGAAATTGATAGATTAAGAAAAGGGTGTAGAGATGCTTATATATATATATATATATGTGGAAAGATGGAAGAAAATGAGGAGAATGATTTAGACAGTATAGTGAGTTCAGAAACAGGTTTTCATCTGGATTCAAAAGCTAGCCATTTATTAACCAGTTAACTTCAGTGAACTTATTTCATTTCTGAGGCACATTTTGCTCTTCTGTAAAATGGAACTAATAATAAGCATTTGCATCATTTATACAAGGCTATATGCAGTATTATCTGAAAGTAACAGCTTATATTTATTGAGCATTGCCTGTGTTTAAGCCATTGTACTAATATCATTATGAAATTTAATAATGATTAAATGATGATCATAACCCTGAGTTATGCACTGTATTTTCCCACTTAGGAAGCTCAAGATTTTAAGAGATTCAGTATCATGCTCTCAGGTCACACAGCTGGCAGGCTAACAACATGAGAATTTGAGAGGTTGGCACCAAATTGTACTGGCTGCAGAGGCTGTAGGAGACATGTAAGACATGAGGTGGGGCTTGTGGACATGATAAATTATTGCTGCAGGGGAGGACAAGATACCAACAACTTATTCATCCAGGGATTTTTGAATGTCCAAGAAGAGACAATGACTCCATGTGATGTAGGAGAAAGGAAGAGTATCAGATCTCTGGATATGAGAGCAGGAACTTAAATTTCTTTCTCAGCATTTACTAGAAAACTAGGTGATGGTGGATGCATGTTCTTCCTTACCCCTACTTCTGCTGGAACTTCTCCAGCCCGCTCATCCTGAAGCCTTTCGCTTCAGTGACTATCTTGAATCTCTCTCCACTTTTTCTCTGTCTGCGTGTCCTGGATTGCAGTCTTCACACTTCCATTTCACCAGTGACCACTTTGCTCCCTAAGATCCAGTACAGAATTCCATAATTATTTTTTTCCCTTCCCTCCGCCAATCTTTTCAGCCTCTGTCCTCGCAGTCTGCACTCAGCTGACTGATCTGATGCTGTCACACAATCCCTGTACCAGACAAGTCAAACTCTACAGAGGCGTATGAAACAAAGTTAATGTATGCTATGTTACTCCTCCAGTCTCAACTCACCCTCAGATATACCCCAGGCATCCCCAGGCATTGACTATCTTTTCACATTTGTAGGAATTTATAAAAGCATAGAGAACATAGTCTTTCTTTATTTTTGGTCCTTGTTTTTACTACCGGGGTAAGGTTTGTGACACAATCCTTTTTCTTTCCTCTCTCCCCTTCCATCTTCTCAATTCTGCCCTCCCTTCTACTTCTCTTCCCTATTTTCTCCCTCTTCCTTCTTCCCTTTCTTCCTCATTTTAATCAGAACCACTGTGGTCAGGTGCTGGGGCTGGGATGTAAAGACATGTAAAGACACTGCCCTTGACCCTGGATTTCTGTAGGATTTTTCCCTATCACTAGACTATTCTTCCTCATTTACTTAGAAATGAAGCTGTCATTTCATTGGAGGCCCAAGACTGTTACTGTAGTATGGAATTGACAGTGAATCTTGGGAATAAATAAAAAAGAACCCCAGTCCTCCAACATATTAAATGAAATCCAGTCCCTTCCCTTTTTTCCCCATGTTTATTTACTGATCATTACAAATAGTTTTCAACATCATGTACTTCTCTCTAGAAGTATAAATGCATGCTCAATATCTGTGGTACAATAAGTAGCTCCTTTTTCAGGTACAAAAATCCTATTTATTTAAAATTAAACAAATTTAACTTAAAATTAGAACTTTTAAATAGTATCTTCTTATTCCTGTATTATATTTATATATAAATACCTCTTTCCTAGGAAAATTGCATTTAATCAACATTGGCTTTCTCATTTTGATGGCAACTTGATAGCAACTCAGAAATACAGTAGTGTCCCTCCCCTCCACCTGTCATTTGTTTTCTGCTAATTCAATTACAAGTGCTCCACTATAGTCTGAAAATATTAGGCACAAGAGCATATTCTGAAGGTGGGCACCTATTACACCTGTGGGCACCTGTTACATTTATTTAGTATCTACTGTGTACCAGGCTATGTTTGAACACATCAGTCAAAAAACAAGTCTTTCTCTTGGGTAGTGCGCCTTCTAGCTACAGTAGACAATAAGCTGTTAATCTGTCAACTATATAGTATATTAGCAGTTGATAGGGACCATCGAGTAAGTGGAGTAGTCTCAGGAGACTAAGCACACACTGGGAAGGTCTAGCAGTTTATAGTATTAAATGAGGTAGTTGTTTTTTCATTGAGAAGTCAAAAATTTGGTAAAATATGTGAAATAATAACAAAATCTTTTGTTCTTTCTTTAGCTAAAAGAGTTTAAGAATTCACTTGCCAAGCCTTTGTTGAGCCGAGTAGTGGGGGAACTGTTCATCCTGTCATCCATGACCCTTAATGGCTCAGTTTTTCTGATGCTAACCCCCAGGAAATCATTAGGTGCTCAAGGGAGCCCTACAGACACATTTCCACCCTCACGCACAAGAGGAGAGACTGGATCATACACTCTCTTGAGATATCTACTGAGCGTACATTACTTGGGGGGACCCTGTGCACACATGCAGAGATGCTGGGGCATTTTTCCCAACGAGCACTGAGAATCTCTCTGGGAGGTTAAGCAGTGAAGTGATTTAGGGCCTTTTTGCAGAGTCAAACTACTTTTTGAATTGAAGCCTCACTGACTTCTGGCGTATTCCTTCATCTCCTTGAGACTGGATTTCTTCCCCTGTAAAACAGGGCTGTGGATACTCAGCTTGGCGGGTTGTTGTAAACCTGATGTAAGGATCGCTGACAGCGGAGCGAGGGGTCTGACACATGTCGTCACAACAGCAGTCACTGTCACTATTCTCCTTTCTCATCTGCAGTATCATTTGAGGTTTTGTCTCCACGTAGGACTCACTGGCAAGATGACGGAGGTAACAGTCAGTCTCATGCAGGCTCACGAGCCCTGGCCAGAGGCCCGTGATAGGAAGGCACCGGCACTTTCTATTTCCTCCCCCTGACACTAGGCCAAATTTTCAGAACAGCATATGGACCAAAAGAGCTCATGGGGATTTTTCTCACCAGGCGGACTCGTGTACCAAGTAGAGGACAGGGAGGAATGGCTTCTGGATTCCTGATAGTTCAGCAGTTACGAGGAGTCACCCCTGGGACTGCCATCTGTTCCCATCTTCCCCAGACTTGCCAATTCCCCCCATCTCCAAGCTGAAGTGAGATCCAGCCAGACGGAGTCAAGGGCAGGTCCTTGCACTGGGGGGGAAGGGTAGTATCACAGGAGGACTGTTTGGGGGACCCACTCACATTCCTTGAGATTGGGGGGAGTTTGGGCTGGTGACACAAAGGAGTTTCATGTACCTTAACTTTTCAGGAATATTTCATGGCTGAATCATATATCTAGAAAACTCTGTTGCCAGTAGTGTGCCAGGGGACAGTGAGCAAGGCTAGCAGGTGCATGAGCCTGCTGTTAGAAGCTTCTAGCTGGAAGTAGAGATTGGGGATGCCTGAGGGAAGTGTTGATTAGATGATGATAAATCCTGGGTGTTTATTTTCCGGCAGGTAACTTCTGAGCACTTTGTGTGGATTTTCTTTTTATCCAATGTGACAACAACCATGTGAGATAGGTATTGTTGTTTTCTCCAGTTGGAAGATGAGGACACAACCAGAGAGAGAAGTTAGGGAACCCCGCCAAGGACATATCCATGTAGTCATGGACGCTTAGAACAGCAGGAGGTTTCCCAACTATCTATCTTTTCAACTTCTTCCTTAAAAAGACCTAAGGGCAGACCCTGATCTTACATCATGCCCAGTGAGAGCCAATGGCAGGTGAGCAGGTCTGTATCCTTTTGGTTAGCCACAATCCTTACCACCCCCATCTGCCCTTAACTCCTTACACTCTTCTCTGCACTGATTACCTTTCCACGTGTGCCTTTCCCACACTGTGGTGAGCAGCCTGAGTTGCAGTTCTTTTCAATTTCGGTGATAATGATGGCAGCACTGTAGCCTTAGAAAACAGCCAGCCTTAGAATCCAGTAATTTTTTTCCACTAGAGAAGAGGAGAGGAGGAGAGTCTTGGAAAGGGTCAGCAGCAATGCCCACAGTAGAAATACTGTTTTGTTCTATATGCATATAAATGAGATGGTATAGCTCTTGAGTTCCTTTGCCCAGCATGCACAGGGTATTCTCCTATGATCTGGTCTCTCAGCTGACTGTTATGATTCCCAGCTTAGGAAACTATCTTCTTTATTGCTTTAAAGTTTCTGCTCTTTGTTCCCACATTTTTTTAAAATAAAAAAAATACCCCACATATTTCATTTTTAAAGAAAGAAATAGAAAATACGGGAAAAAAAAAGAAAGCAGTCAATGTTAACAATCCCTTCCCACCATAGGTTTTCTCTCCATATGTGGTATAACTTCATTTTATGTATTTTTTTGGTCTATTTTTTTAAATTATTACAAAAGTTCATTTTATGTATTTTTATAGATTTATGTCCAGTGTTGCCATGAAAAAGCCACCTGGTATCCCCACCCCAACCCCTACAGCATGGAAAAGTGGCAGTATAAGGGCAGAGATTGCTTTTGCTCTTCCAATCTTCATTTTTCTCCCCATAGTCAACCAGCTGGGAAACTGAACGAGAAGAGCTGTTTTTCCCAGTTCTGATGTGCAGCTACTGGTGCAGTGCCACATTCGGCGGGTACAGCCCCTTGGCACGTGCCTCAGCTTCCACCGTCTTGCTCTGGCTGATGGGTGGCCCGGACTGGCCATACTTCCCCATCACAGCTGCTATTTTGTAGTCAGTGAGCAAAGCATGAAAGCAGGCCTCCTCCACCTGCTCCTGGAAGTTGTCCATTACCCCTGTCACGAAGTGGTAAACAGTCCTGGACAGAGAGATAGAGAAGCCTAGAATCTTCTGACTGGTGGCATGATCACTCTATACAGATACTTTTAACATGGGCTTAAACAATTCATGTTGGCATTTTTCATGAAGAACCTTCTAGCATTTCGTGTGTGTTTGTGGTGGATTGTCGTTTCTTTTTACAAAATAGGCATTTGCTGAAAATGCTATTATGTAACCTAAATATTTTCATATGCCTGTATATAATTTTTCATGTCTACATTCTGCTGAATGTTCATTCATCCTGTAACAGATAAACTCCATATCATAGAAATGAAATTTGTGCTCACACATTGTCACAAATGATTACTTCTGATTGGCAAATGGTTCTCCTGGTGATTAAGGAACGAGGCTTTTCTATCTTTTTGACTCTGCTGTCTTCATCAGGGACTTCTGTGTCAATGTGCATACATGAGGCAGCCAGTGGAAGGGGACAGAGTAAGGGGCTTCATGAATTTTTTTTTTTTTAGATTTATTTCTTTATTCGTACAGAACTGGGGTACAGGCCAGAGATGCGGAGGGTGAGAGGATTCACCAAAGACAGAGTGGGGAGCAGAACAGGCAGATCACCAAAGTACACTGCTGAGGGGAGCAGCAGGCAGGTCAGGAGAGGTCTGCCTTGCCATGTGGTCGCCTCCGGGGCAGGTGGGAATCGAACTCATGCGGAGGTGGCTTTAGTTTCTCAGTGCAGTGCTTTAACCCGCTGCACCACCAGGGAGGGCCAGCTTCATGAATTTTTAAAAGGGATTTATTTATTTATGCATACAGGAACTGGGGCGTAGGCCAGAGGTGTGTGTGGGGGTGGTGGTGGTGGTGAGGGGTTCACCAGAGACAGTGGGGAGCAGAACAGGCAGAAACACTGACGTACACTGCTGAGAGGAGCAGTAGGCAAGACAGATGAGGTCTGCTGTGCCATGGTGGTCAGCTCGTTGGCCAGGAACTCATGCAGTGGCGACTGGGGATAACTTGATAGTGCTGAGACTTAATCCCTGCACCACCAGGGAGGCCCATTCCTGATTTTTTTTATACCCACATCTGAAAATGGTGTCATGTCACTTCATGTGTATATTCACTGGCTGGAACTCATTTATTTAGTTAGGCACACGGGCGAGGGCATCCGACTAGATGTCTAGAATGGGCTGAAGAGGAATAGAACAGCAGATTCTGCTTCACTATGGTTTTTGACTTTACTTGTGGTGATGCTGAGAATAGTCTTCAGGAGTAGAAACACTGAAATCGAGAGGGGAAAGGTGGTGAAGTTCTTCAACACTGAACATCTTTTACTCAGCAGCTCTGCCTTTCTGGGAATGTGGGAGGGGAGAGAAGGTGAGCAGGAAAATCGTGTGTGAGGTGTGGAGGATGGTGCCTCATTAGTGAAAGAGAAGAAGCCAAGACGGACAGGGCACCTTTCTTGGGAGCCTGGTGGTGCCTACTGGCATGTTCTGTGCGACTTTCTGTGCAAGAGACTACCGGTTATTCCGGATTTGCCATCCCACAATGCCTGGGTCTGATTTAGCACCACGGCTTGCACATACCTATCGACATCTTGGCGAATTGCTCCATAAGGGCTTTTGTGGTGAGTTGGTCGGTAAAGGCAGCGGTAGGTTTCAGAAGGAACAGTCAAGGGATCGTCCCTGGGACACAGACATTGTGTGACCTCCTGTCTCAGGGGTCACTCCTCTGCAAGCTCCTACCTCCCTGAAGACCAAGAGTAAACAGCCCTTCACTCTGAAACTTACCTTCCTTCCTTGAGCAGAGGTGGTATTTTCTTTCTTTACTGTTTATGCTGTGTGTGAGCCCCTTTCAGTTATTTTAATGATCTATATTCTAGAGTCACTTTCCCCATTTAGGGCATTAAGATCCCCAATTTCAGAGGCTTATTGATAAGAAGGATTTGGAGGGGGCATATTTTTGTGGATAATAGCTTTGCTGTTTCCACCCCCACCCCCTGGGCATACAGTACTGGGATTGAAACACAGTGTTTGGGGGCAGGGAGGTGACAGAAGTGTGACACTGGTCTGTGAGATAGAATGGGTAGGGTGGTGCCTACCCAAAGAAACTACTAATTCCATTAAACACACATGCAGACACACACACCAAAAAATGTGTTGGCAAATAAAACACTTCCAAGGGGTGTGCTTTTTCCCACTGATAAGGAATATTGCTCACAGGAGTAATCTTTGAAAGTCAGGATCAGCATAAGAGGACTATGGCCAGGCCTGCTGCCTCTTCCCAGATGAAATTTAGAGCAAGAAGAACCCATTTTCTGTCACTCAAGTCTGAGGGTAACCCTGCCCCTGTCCCCCACCACAGGGCATGCTAAGGCTGACGTTCTGATGGCCTCTGAAATGGTGCTAAAATAGGGTGTCCCTGAAAGGACATTCCCCCCCACCCAGCCTCTTAATTGAATTCTCCTTTTCTTTCAGAAGTAATGATAAAGTGAGGGAGAGTCATGGTCATTGTTTGTTACTTTGAAATGGCCCAAGCAATTTATTTGTCCTGCCAAATCCAGATAAAATCTATAAAGGAAAAATCTCCCTCAAAGGCAATATAAGAAGAGAGAAGATTACTTACCATAAGCCTACCTACTGCACTATCCTGCTATTTATTTATTTTTAAATACTGAGGTGTCCCCTTTATGACCTTAATTTAGGGCATGCAAGCCCCTAATACAATCCTGGAAGGCCTTCCTTCAGCATCTCAGTGAGGATGCCACCCCCTTAGCAAGTCCCTAGCTCAGCTTAGAAACGTAGCCGGGGGG
>NW_004567105.1:49004760-49055992 GCF_000260355.1 Condylura cristata
TTCTCAGTGCTGGGCTTTAACCCGTTGCGCCACCAGGGAGGGCCTCAGCAGTGTATTTTAATAGATCCGCCTGTTCTGCTTCTTCTCACTCTGTCTCTGTCCTCACCCCTCTCCCCAACCACCCCTCATTCCCTACACTTCTGGTCTACACCACAATTCTTCTATGCAAAAAAAAAAAAAAAAAAAGAGGAAGCACATAGCAGAAACTGGCACATGGCATGCTGTATGTAATTGACCCTTCTTCCTTCTTGCCCTAACTGCCCATGGTTAAGAATATCTTGCTCCATGAATTGAAAGACTTCAGCTGTTTTTCTGATAAATGCAGAAAGACTCAGTGTTAGCTTATTCAGAAATGAAGATGAATTAACTCTGAAATAATCGTACAAGTCAGTGAGAAAATAGGATTTGATTTATTACTATTTCAATTTACATGCAGTTGGAGATTATGGATTTGCATAAAATAATGCTTGGAAATTGCAGTGTTATACTCTATGCTTTAAATATGTCATCCCATAAAGAGTTTCTTGCAGAAATCCAAAGACCAAGGCTTTGGTGGCTTTATAAAGCGAGATTTAGGGTGACACTGCTATCTACCATCCCCTTTCATCCCTCAAAGTCAGAGGTCGTCACAATTATATTTCATGAAGTGATAGAAAGTATAGTAGAATTCAAGGCAAGGGCATTTTCACTTTCTGCTGGGAAGAACAAATGACTTAGTTATCCCTTGTTAGAACTTTGAAAATCTTGGGTCTCATTTTCTCAAATTACCAGGCCAAGCAAAGGTCATAAATCTAGAAGATTACAAATCAGTTCAATGTATCAGAGACCACTGCTGTGTTTTCTCCAAATCAACTGATTCTTGTTGTAGGTATGAGGCTTGGGACGCTTCCTGATCACACTGTTTTGTTCCATAAATTATAACTTCACTTCGCATTATGTCAGCATGGAGCAATGAGTTGTTTCTGAAGTCATTGGAAAAGTTGTTTGTTATAGATATTTGTCCAGTGGTAATGATAGCATTTATGCTTTGGTCATTTAAAATATTGTACTTGTTTTCACCATTTTAGAATTTATGCCCACGAACACAGCAGGTTTCCACATATCTTTTACTTAACCAAGTAAATTTGTACAGCAAGACCACTCCTCCCTCCTTTCATTCCTTTCATTTCATATCTCCTTTAAACACCTATAGTATTTTCAGTGTGCCCCTTCTGAAAAGAATAGAAGAGATGGGGCCACTCACTGCAGCATGAGTTTGACCCCTTGCCAGGGAGGTGACCCACACAGGACAGACCTGTCCTGTCTCCCCTTCAGCTCCCTTCTGCAGTGTATTTCAGTTAGTCGGCCTGTTCTGCTCCCTGCTCTATCTCTGGTGGATCCTGTCAACCCCTGCACTTCTGGCCTCTTCTCCAGTTCTTGTATGCATTAATAAATAAACCTAAAAAAAAAAAAATGGAAGAGATGAAGCCCTACTCGTGTGTGTCCTATCTGTGTAGCTAGCAACTGAAACACCCTAACTTGCTACTGAGTGCACAGAAGTTTTCCACATTTCATAAATGGCAACATCTTAGGTTGTACTTTTTAGGTTCTTTAGAGAATTAGTGGTGCAAAAAGGTAAAATCAGTATTGCCTATTTTCTCACGATAGGATGCAGCAGATTCCCTTGCTAGGGGAGTTGGAGCCATGCATTTCGAGCTGTGTGGCCTGGCAAAACCTTGGGCTCTTGGGTGAGTTGGGGTCGGAGAGATCTACTCTGATCCAGGAAGGCCAGAATGAAAGGGTGCAAATTAGAGGATGGCCCTGAAAGTGCTCTGATTTACGCATAATCACAGGGTGATAATTATACAGTTTCGTCAAATTTCAAGTTTTTAAAATGTGAGAAATATGTATCTGTAAAACAAATTAGTTGGCATCATTTTTGTGTTGGAATGGTTCATAAAACCTAAAAAAGTCTTAGATTTTGTGTGGTGCTCTCTGTTTCCTTCCTCCAGGAAACTGCTCACCAGACCTTATAAAGAGTAGCTCTACTTCCTGTTCTGAGTGCTTCTCACTATGTGTCCAGTAGTTGATCCAAGGAACAAGGTCAGCTGCACTGAGAAGCAAGGGTTGCCTTCCTGTCTGCCACCCCACAGGTGCACGGCCATGGGCCATGCTAAACCCCACTAAACCCCAGTGTCTGTTGGGCTGACTGATTCTGTCAAGGAACGAGGGCAGCAGGTTATATGTATGTATGTATGTATGTATGTATGTATGTATGTATGTATGTATGTATTTATTTATTTATTTTGTAGGATTCCTGTAGTTTGGTAGACTGGTTGACATTTTTCTATTTTTTTTTTAAAGATTTTACTTACTTTTATGCAGAAGAACTAGGGTGCAAGCCAGAGGTGCGGGGGATGGGAGGTGGTGGTGGTGGTGGTGAGAAGATTCACCAGAGACAGAGTGGGGAACAGAACAGGCAGATTGACTGGAATACCCTGCTGAAGGGAGCAGCCGGTGAGACAGGAGAGGTCTATTGCATCATGTGGGTTAGTTTCCTCGCTGGCTGGGGATCGAACTTGTGCTGCCGTAGATAGCTTGATAGATTCATAATGCTGTCTTTAACTCCTGTGCAACAAGGGAGAGGCCCCTGGTCAACATTTTCCTGTGTATCACTCAGTTCTGAGAAAAGGCAGTCTGGCCTTTCGGGCAATTTCAGTTCCCTTGCAGTAGGGGTGCTGGGACCTTGAGCATTTGTGCCCACTTGCATATGGAAAGAGCAGTTCCTGTCCCTGAATTCTACTAGCCACAGGGAGGAGAGTCATTCCAGCTTTAGGTAGAGGGTCACACCATCAACTCCCAACTTCTTTGCACCAGACGTATAAACTGTGGGGGACAAGTCAACGTCTTGAGGAAGCGTTGTTGACACAGATGCTTAGCACATGGTGCCTTCACTTATTCATTTGAAATATGTAGGAATAGAGAGGAGTGCAGGCTTCTGTGTTCTGGGCACCCTATTTTCTATAGTATTGCAGTGTTTGTGTTTCCAGATGAGGAGATGCCCTTGTCATCCCCAGCACAGGGATATGTGTGATGCCAACAGCATTTCGCAGGAAGCAGTTTGAAGCAAATCAGACTGAACACCTGAGCATGTGGACTCAAGGCTTCAGTAGACATTTTGTAATATTGACTTTGAGTGTCTGCTACTCTCTGCCTCCTGGGAAGGCATTTAATAGGGTTGGGGGAGGAAGGCATGGAAAATCTGAACCTATAAGCTTTTAATTTTTTTTACTTAAGGTAATATTGCTATACAGCACTGTATATAACTCAGATACAGGGGGAGTCCCCCCCTCGTCAGGTGTATGCAGCTACACCACCCATCACCAGCCACCTGTAGTTTCCCACCATGGCTCACTGGGTCCCTTTCTCTCTTTTTTCTTCATCATCCTTTGCCCCAAGCACCAGTTTTATAGTAATATTTGTAGGTCTTGCTCTCTATTTTGGTGTTGTTGGACTTTCATTTCTCTGTATTACACATATGAGTGACTCCATCTCATGTTTGTCTTTTCCCTTCTGGCTTATTTCATGTAGCATTATCTGTCTGGGTACAGTTTAGGGAGGTTAAAAACTAAGGCCCCCACTCCTGACCCAGCAGGCAGGTTTGGGAGACTGGAATAGATAAGGGAATAGATAAAGCTGCCTTGGGGACAAGGCCATAAAACCAAACACCATGGCCAAAAAACCAGCTACAGAAGCAGAGGCCAAAGCATGTTTTGTGTCAAAGGCCAGCACTGGAGACCAGACATTCCAGCAGATAACTGGTGCTAACTGGTGTCCCAGTTAAAAAGCCCGCTAAATCAGAGTATGAAACAAAGCCTCAAATCTTTGTTCTCGAACAGACCTCTCCCATCTCACCTGCTGCTCCTCCTAGCACTATATATCAGTGGCTCAACCTGTGCTGTTCCCGATCCTTGTCTGGTGAATTCTTTCACCTGTATACCTCTGGCTTCTCTCTGATCTTCTCCCCACAACATTATTCCCTCCAGTCCACCCATGAACTTTTTAATTGGTTCAGAGAATTATGTGCATGTAGGGATTTAACTCCTGCTGTCCATCCTTAGAGGGTCTTTTAATTCCCTTGCTTCTCCTCTGTGGGCTGTGTCCTAGCCACCTAGTTAGACCCCTGTGATCTAAGGTGGCAGTCATCAACCCTTTGGGGCTGTTTAAATTTCAGTAGTGTGACCCCAGGAGATGTGTAGAAACCAGACAAACAGGTTTGTGTGTTTTTTTTGGGGGGGTGGGGGTGGGTAGTGGGAACCAAGAGTAGGGCTAGATCTTAACCCTTTGGTAGAGACCAACTTTGTTTCTAGGTGTGCGGCTCATTTGCTAAACCCACCTGGCTGTGAGCCCCCATCCCCAGCCACCCCCAGTGGCCTTCTTAGGCACACTTCCCCATGCAGGACTTCATGGAATGTGCTCAGGATACTAGCTTAGAATGCAGCTGAACATTAACTGGTTGCAGAAAGGATGGTACTCTGAATTTGAAGTCACTTTCATTGAACCAGTGAGTTGCCTATTTCAGTCATGTGGCTGTGAGAGCTGCTGCGTAGGGATTCCTGAGTTCTTTGAGATGGATGCACATCTTCAAAGACGAGATGTGCCGAAAGTAAGTCACTGGGGTGGCAAAATTCGGGAGTGAAAAAGAGAAAGCTTGTTGCATTAATACGTTTCTTGTTTTTGTCCGGCGTCAAAGCTTTTTGACAAGAGGTTATAATTTTCATAGCCAATCTAGTTTGTCAAGTGTATTTCTGAAGGTTCTTGATTCCGAAGATGACTTTCTCCTAGGAAGGTTTGACTTTCAATGTTAGCTATAAACTATGTCCAGCAAAGTATTTTAAACCAATTTAACAATATACGGTCTTGCGTATCCAGACACTGTTTTTGTTTTCTTGTTATTCAGCTGCCCTTCCTTCTCTCAGATGCTTGTCACTTATCATCTATTTATTGATCCAGAACCTCATCTGTTTCTTTAATATTCAGCTGTTCGGGAGGACAATGTGAGCACAGCAGGGTAACTACTAGAGGTTTGATACATCACAACTTCCTAGCAGCTGAGCAAAACATACTTTTGATATGGAGGTACTGGAGGGATGGAACTTGTGTTAAAAATTTTTATCAGTATGGGGTATGCAGAAGAATAAGCTGAGTTCTTGACCCTGCCAGAAACTCATCACTGCACTGAACATGCACTTGAGAAAGTAGTCCTCTCACACGCGGGCAAGTTGCAGCTCCCATTGCTCTATAAGGGGTGGGCTCGCTACAGGTTGTGATTAATCACAAGGACTCCTTAAATCTGGAGTTAGGAATCAATAAAAGATGCTGGCAGTGTGTTTCCGAGTGTCAACTACAGCTATTTCCTAATACCCAGCCACCGATTTAGAAACATGTCATCTCACATCTTTTTATGACAGTAGTTATGTGTACACACTAGACTTCGTGTTAGTTTTTAGCTCTAGGGAGTATCAGCAAAACTAAAAGAGTTAAGTCCTTTGTTCAAGAGAACATCATCTGTGGGTGGGGTAGCAGAGTACCTCACAAGCAGTAGAGCTCTCTTCTCGAAGGACTTAAGCAAGAGTGAGGTTTATGGAGCATTAGAAGAGGCAAAGCACAGACCATGATTGGCTAGGAAGTTGGGAGTTCTTCTCGAAGGCTCTCAGGTCTTATTTCCTAGGTTAAGGTGAGCTAGCCAAAGCTGAGTTGGAGGACTTTGACTGGTGTGTGTTAGGTTCTCTTGACAGGTGTTCCCTGGAAGTGAAGATGAGCTGATTCAGGTTCAGAAACCTAGCATGGCCCACCTCATTGGGGTCATTCCATTTTGTGGGCCTCATATACAAATTAATTTTTTAAAGTAGAATGTTGTATTTTCATTAACATACATGCCATTGAGGTTGGTGAGTGAAAATATGAAATTCCCTGGGGCAGTGGTAAAAAGTACAATATGTTTGATTACTATCCTTGTCTTCCCTCCTGGGCATACTCAACACTGACTCTGGTCACTGACCCCTTCAGCATGCTGTTCTAGTTACTAGCTGCCTGGAGCACTCTTGGAAGCCACTAGAATTACTTTAGTTAGGAGGATAGATGTAAGTAACATTGACCCATAAACACTTGATATTTGTCTGTGGGTATCTAACCAGTTGGAAGCAAGACAGCCTCCCCTGGGACCCAGGAGCCCTTGAGACCTCCCACCCACCTCATTGTGGACTTTTATCATCTTTACAAAACCTTCCTCTCAAGATCTCAGCTTTTGTCCTCATTCACATCCCTCTCAAATTCTTTCCCTGTTTCTTCTCCTTTTCTAGATCAAACCTGTACACAGTAGTCCCTCTCATGATACACCTGTGTCATGATTAAACTTTGTTTTTATTTCTCAGCATGTACATTTTATTGCTATCAATATTATATATTTAGAAAATAATGTCAGATATGTGACCACATGAGTGATAAACATATATGTAAAACTATATAACTGAGCTCAACAGATTTTCCCCAAGTGAAGTTTATAAATTTATACTCTATTACCATTATTCACCAAAATCCCAATAGGGCAACAACTTAATATCCAGAAGTCACTAAATGAGACAAAATAAGATAATAAACAGATTTTTTAAAAAATGGTAGAAATAACTTTCATGCAGCCTTATTACTATGCAGAGTACTGTTAGATATATGATCTTCTTTGATAATTTCAACAACCCTAACATGGTTATTAATTTTATCCCTAGTTTAGAGATTTATTTACCCATTAGTAAAACACCACAGAGTGGGCTTCTCTTGTGTATCAGGCATAGTTCCACTCATACAGAATTGAGCAAAACCCCTGCCTTCTTGTGGGAGGCAGGAAAGGAAATTTGATTGAGGCCTTGAGGGGTTGAATGATTGGTCTGAGGTCCTGTGACAAATTAAGGAGGAAAGGAACACTTCTCCCTGGATGCGTTTATGTCACTGGATGTTCTTCTGGTGTCTTTCTTATCAGTCCTCTCTATAATTATGCCCTTGTTAAAAAAAAAAAATCAACATTACTTCACTTGAGTTTTTTCCAGAAAGTTCATCCAGAGTTTATATAGTATTCTAGCACATATTACATATTAAACTCAGATGATGTAATGGTCCTCCTGCATCTTTATGCTCCAGGAAGATATGTCTTACTTATCTTGACGCTTCAATGATGTCTTTGCATTAGTCATACTGGTTTGTGTTGTATTGGGCGAGGGTGTGTGTGTGGGGGGTCCACTTGGTAAATGGACTTTCTTAAAACTGAGACTTTCCTGGACACTTCTGGCTTATTGGGGGACAGAGGGGTTCTCTGGGTTTGTAGAACTGCCAGTGCTAATTCAGGGTAAATCTTGGATAAAATGCGATCAGTTGGTTTCCCTAAATGACATCCTACATTACTACCACAGCCTCTACTGCTTGTGAGGGTGCTACCCTAATCCACTGATCATATTCCTTTGAATGAAGAACTTAATTGTTTTAGTTTCGCTGTTTGAAATGACCTAGAGGTAGCAACAAACACTAGCCAAGTGTGTACACGCTCATATTGCCATCAAACAATGTTAGAGGTGGCTACACTTACCTCAATTTAGAACACAACACAAACACATTGATTCAAAATCTTAGAGCATTTGTGCAAGCAGTTGCATTTAAATTAGCATTTTTTTTTTTGTAAAGAAACATCTCCAGATAATTTTGGCTGGTGGTATTTCATTTTTCTTCTAATGTAGCTATTTAGAAGAAAAATGTGATATGTCCCTAAACCACAATAATGCATAATTGATAAATTAATTTGAGGCACATGGTTATGCTTTGTATCAGACTAGTAAAATGGAATATTTCTTTCTCTGCTTTGTAGAGAAATACTCCAGTTGGAAGTTGAATCTAGAGAGAGAAAGCTAGCCTTTCTGGGTTAAATTTGTAGATTGTAAAACACCAACATCAGATTTTTAGTGGAAGCTGGAAAGGAAGAGGAGAAAATGTTGATTTATATTTTAGTTCTTTCTCTATTAGAGGTAAAGAAAAATTGACTTCCTGTGTGGCCGGCAGTGCCATTAAACCATTTTGCATGAAAGTAGGAGAAATGCTTGATTCTTTTTTTCCAGATATGTTTATTTCTGCATACAGAACTGGGGTACAGGCAGGGGAGGTGAGAGGATTCACTAGAGACAGTGTGACTAGGCAGATCAATGAAGTACACTTCTGAGGGAAGCAGCACAGAAAAGAGAATTGAATACAACATGACTTATGTGGTCTGTCCCCCCAAATCCCTTAATTATGCTCAGTTTAATGATTACACCTGTCAGCTTTGGAAGAGTTTTATTATAAATCACAGGTTCACGGGCTGAGGAGTAGTAAGTGCTGCAGTATAAGCTGAGTCTTTAGGACAGGATGACCAAGGCTGTCTGGGGCACGGGGTGTGGCAATTTCTATGCCACTCTTAGTTGACCTCCTGAACTTGCCGGTGTTTCCCATTGGGCTTCTTGAAGTTCCATTCCAGAAAACCTGCAGTTCTAGTGTGTTTCTACACAGAGTGGGCAGCAGAACAGGCAGATTTACTGAAATATACTGCTGAGGGGAGCATTCTGCTATGTCATGTGGGTCACCTCCCAAGCCAGGGATTGAACTCAGGCCGTCATGGTGGTAGCAGGGATTGGCTATCGTAGGCCACCAGGGAAGCCCCTCTTTGCATAATTTTTGTCTTCTGGTTATCTGTTAGTGCTCCTGTGGTGGAAAGGTAGCTATTTAGCACTTCAGAATGACCTAAGGCCTGCTGAACTTTTTTTTTTTTTAACCCTAATTAGCAAATCTGTAAAATGGTGGAGTCACATAGTGAATGGAGTTCCACACTGGAAGTCAACATATTGCCAACATGCAGTCACCCTTAGCAGGAATGGACGTGTGAATGAGGGCATCTGTGTTAGCTCCCTGTGCTCTGGAAGTCAGGTGGCACACGTGCTAGGATCAGCCTGGGGTTATTGAATGCATGTGTTTTTCTAGAACTCCTATATTTAACAGAATCCTCTACAGATGAGAATATCTCCATATGGATAAAAAACTAAATTTGTTAAACACTTTAGTTAGAATTATATGAATAAATTCTAAACAGCAGATCTCCTTCTTTCCCACCTGCATGCTGTGACTGCAAGATGACCATCCTGATTTTGCTTTTATGGTTTATGGAAACTTAGGTTTTTAGAGGAAAAAAGATCCACCAGGTGGTGCCAGCCATTTTCTAATGCAGAGAGAAGAACACAAACCTAACTAAGGAATTTCCATCCAGGATACTCTTTAACAATTTAGGATGTCTTTAAATATTCAGCCATCTGCCTTAAATTTGATGTTATTAAGTACACTTGAAATTCTTGAGCTTTAAGTCTGCATGTAGAAGACTCTCTCTGTTTTGTGATTTGTCATGCTGTACTCTTTTAGCCCATAGGATTTTTGTATTTAATGAAGGGGGGAAAAATGCTTCTAGTGATCTGTTGCTTTTTACAAAGTCATTTCATTGTATGAGTGTTTAAATAAATAAGTATTTTCAAGGTCATAAAAATTGGGTTTAGGAAGTAATTGTCTTAGAGTTAGTATGAACAGACTTGCTTGGTTTTTCAGCAAGACATGCTACTCTTTATAATCTGCAAGGAGAACAAATCAGTCATTTATGCTCTTGTTAAAACAAAAACAGAGAATGGAATATACCAGATAATCATGCTTTCCAGTTCACCTACCCTTTCACAAACATGTATTAAATGGTTTCTCAGGGAAGCAATGTGACTTCCTGGGCAAGACCTTAGATCCTGGAGTTAGATTACTTGGAAATGAACCATCACCACCATTTAGCTGCTTTAGATAAAGTTACTTAAACTGGTCTGTAGGTGTCCAGGGTAGGGATAATTACCCAGCCAACTTTGGGCTCACTGTAGAGCTAAATCAAAACATATTTTTATGGACTAAGTGCTCAAAACATTGGTGATCATGAATGTTGTTATGTTGAGCTAGTTACTGCTCAACATTAATATAAGGACACATCTGCAGCCAAAGGTCCCATCTCAGAGTCACTGACCTCCTTTGCCTCTGGTGGCCAAGCGTCATTGAACTCTAATGGCTTGGGAGGTCTTGACCATGACCCCATTTTACGAGAAAATGTTGCGTGGGGAGTTAAATGACTTACTGAGGTATTGCAATGGCCACACTGTATCCAACCTCTCAACCTTGCCCTAGATTTGCAATGTTGTAGTTTGACATGAAATTACCCTTTTTAGTTATTATTTACTTACAAACATGTCACCTCAGGACTTTGATCCTAAACTGGCAGTAGTTTTCAGATAGACCCTAATCAATTTTAGAGATCCTAGTGAGCATCTGAAAAATGACATTTGTGCATAACCACTGCCTTCTGTTACTGTAGGGACTATTGGATGCTGCATTATAGCTGCCCAATCTCATGTTCCTTTGTTTTGTGCGTTCATATATACACTCTATGTCAGTTTTCATAGGTACTAAAAAGGCCAAATAAAGTGTTAAATAAGGCAGCATTATCACCAATTCCAACATTTGATCATAGGTCAAATAGCTTGGCTATCTTCTACTACTTTCTATCTTTGCATTAGTTTGAAAGGACAAAATGTACTGATATGCAGTATAGGTTTTCTGCTAAATCATAAGGCTAGTGAAATGTTAAGTGACATCAGGAGTGACATTGAAAGCAAAAAAACACATTTTACCTACTGTAAAAGATTGTGAAACTTGTAAAATTAAGGTGATAATGTGATGGCACTGTCTGCTATTTGTTACAGATGAATTGAACTATGAACTTTGTGTCTGGAACAAGTGAGAGTGAGGAGCTAAGAGCAACCATGTTAGAGTGAAGTGAATAGACCCTCATCAGATAGGCCCTAATCAACTAGTGAGATCCTAGTGAGCATCTTGAAAATGACATTTGCCCACAACCACTGCATTGTTACTGTAGGGACTGGGCTGTAAATGCTGGATCCCCAGCCCCTAGTTCCTCCAGGACTTTTTTTTGGAATGTGTGAAGAAGTTCCTTTTTTTTTTTTTTTCCTTTTTTAAGATTTTTGTTTATTTTTTGTTTATTTTTGCACAGAAAAACTGGGGTGTAGAAAGAAAGGGCTGAGAAATTCATTCATGGCCATGTAGAATGCTGGCTTCCAAATCTGAAGTGAGTGGACTCTCCCAGACTGTCCTTTGGAGGAATGCTGGTAAACAATGATCAATATCACTTTACTCCTTCTCTTGAGAGTTGGTTCACATCGGCTTTGGGAAACACTTTATAAAACACAACCCAAGATTTGTGTGAATTATGTTTTTACTTACTTTTCAAGTTGTCCTTTGAGTACTGTTGCTCTGGAAACTGTTCTCCATCACATGACATTCAGAATGTTACCTTAGCAAGATCTTAATAGGAGTTTATGATAGTAGATTATTCTTCAAGAAGAGGACATAGCTTGTGTTCCTCAAGCAATTTTTAAACTGACACTATGCTTTCTCAAGGCTCCTCTGAGACTGGTGCTGGAAGCTGACCAAACACATACACATGAAATGTGCTCCTATACCTCTAAATTATATGTGGTATCATAAGCCAATGTCACCTCAAGAAATTTTTTTTTTTATAAAACTGATGAAAAATTTGAGACTTACTTTCTCCTACTTCCATTGTATTTTGGTTGCTACAGTGCAAGAAACATCCCACAGGGTTCAAGTTACGGTGATGACATATTTCCCTCAACTAGGAACCTAACGGACAGTGTGAAGGGTGCTCTGGAGTGACAGACTCTTTGAAAGGAGTAAGTTGAGGACATGTGACTAAGTCTCATCTTGAGTATGAGGTCTCTGTCTTGTGAGGAACAATTGTTCACTTTGATTCTTGTCCCCGGAAACCCCATGTGTTTTGCAACTTTTACTGGGAGGAAGGAAGAAGTGACATTGGAACATTTTATTATTGTCCAAATATTTCTTTCAGCAGGAAACAACATTCGTTTAAAACTTCACATTTTTAAAATTTGGGGAGACAGGACTGAAAATAGAGGAAAACAGGTGTGAATTTGTATACTTGATTAAATAACCTTTTATACTTCTTTCCTTACTACAGTATAAATTGTGGTATTGCAAAAGAGATGGTATTGCTTATTTGCTCTCTTTTAAGACGCCCAGGAGGAAAAATCAACTGCTTCTTGCTCTCCAGGAAACAGCTCCACATCTCAGGGCTGTGACATCTGTTTTCAAGGTAGAGAAATGGCAGTAATAATTTGAGGTGAAACACTTTTATGGGTGGAGGCCTGGAACAGGAACTGGAAAGGTGAAGTTATAAAATTATTCACACTGATATTTAAATATCTCATTAGTGAGATTGGCTTCTTCTCTGTCTATGCCATCAAACTGGATATTGATTTTGCTCTTGAAATGAAACCCAGTATCCCTCAGGCACTTTCAGATCAGTTGTAATATGGATCATTTATTCTCTGAGTATCAGGATCCCCAGCCCCTAGTTCCTCCAGGACTTTTTTTTGGAATGTGTGAAGAAGTTCCTTTTTTTTTTTTTTTTCCTTTTTTAAGATTTTTGTTTATTTTTTGTTTATTTTTGCACAGAAAAACTGGGGTGTAGGCCAGAAGCGTGGGGGTGAGAGGATTCACCGAGACAGAGGGGGTATCAGAATTGAGGGGAGAGGTCTGTTGTGCATTGAGGGTTAGTTCCCTGGTTTGGGATGGAACTCAGCTGTGGCTGTGGGCCTTCATTGTGGCCTTCACCGTGATAGCATTGAACCTTAACCCCTAGGCCAGGGGAGCCCTGGAGAAAATTTGCATTGTTACAATTTGTGGTGTGGGCACTGCTACTGGTTGGTAGAGACCAGGGAAGCTGTTAACTTTCTGAGAATTCTTTGCCTCCACAATCAAGAGTTAGCCAGCTCAAATGTCAGTTGAGTCCGAGAAACCTTAAGGTCATGTCTTTAGGAACTAAATTATATCTGACATGTTAGATGAGCAAAGCCAACCAACATGGACTAGCATGCTGACAGAACCACTCCTGAGAATCTAGAGTAAAAATACAACGTTAAGAGAAAGAAATGGCAAATTTTACTTACTCTTTGCTTTCTGTTCATATGTGGTTCTCACCCTACAGGTAAGATGCTTGCTGTTACCAAGCAGCAGGAGCTTGGCTTCATCTTACTCGAGCCGCTGCATATCTGCTTACAAGCAGAGGACAGAGGCACTGATGGGTTGTGCTCTTCCCTCATGATGAGCACTGGGACAGCTATGGTGGTGTGAGACACTGGAGGATGCGACAGGGAGAGATCTCTATGGCCAGTGGGTGATTGTTCCCCACTCTTCATTTTTCAACATTGCCCTCTGCCGTCCCTTAGCAGGGCAGCAGCTACAGCTAATGTTCACTTCAGGGTCTGTTTGGTCAATTGTGGCAAAGACAGCAGCCAGGGCCCACAAAAGAGGTGGGCAGGGCCAGGGTGGTACACATCTGCCTTGGAAATTGTATTTATCCTGGGATGACTTTGAGTTGGAGGTAACTCCCATGTCCCACTATGTCTGTAGAACTGAGATGTCAAGTACATCAGAAGGAAACCTATGATTGTGTCTTCGTCCTGAACCTCCATTATCTTTATCTGTTCTTCACACCATCATCACCAGTAAGCCAATGCTCCTCAGCCTTTTTGGGTTTTAGAGATCTTTAAGAAACTTGTAAATTAAAGAAGCATTATACTGTGCCTAGGTTTTTATTACTGTCCACCACTGAGAAGAACTGTTTACGCACCTGTTGGTAAACTCTCTCATTTTCATGGAGCAAAGTTTACAGATTGTCCAATGAAAAATCCCCTATGTTTTTTTAAAAAAAGATTTATGTTATTTATTTATGCATACAAGAGCTGAGTGCAGGCCAGACATGTGGGTTGAGGGCCAGAGGATTCACTAGAGACAGAATGGAGAGTAGAACAGGCATATCTACTGAGATACATTGTTAAGGGGAGTAGTGGATGTGGCAGGAGAGGTCTGCTACACCATGTGGGTCAGCTCCCTGGCCGGGTATTGAACTTGTGCTGCAGTGGCTACTGATAGCTTCATAGTGCTGAGACTTAACTCCTTTTGCCACCAGGGAGGCCCATAGACGTCATCTTTCTTGACTTTGTGATGCTGTGTGCTATGCCTTTTACCTCTTATGCAAGTCTAGGTATGCTGCACTTCTTTCTGAGTGCCATAGCTTGCTGAGGGCAGCAGTAAGCTGGTACCACACTGCATTATGTATACCTGAGATCATATGAGTAACACGACTGAAGCCACACCCGACTTGTTCCTGGGGGTGCCCAGTCCCAACTGGATAGTTGAAGTAGGAATAAACAAGAAGCTGAATGTAATCTGCAGGGGAGAAGCGGGACAGTGAGCGGGGCTACACTCTGGTTTCAAGTACTGGGCAGCGTTCTATATGTGGTGGAATGGGTGCTAAAATTTTAAGTGTAAATCATTAAACTCTGTCAAATAATGGTTTATAAGTACTCAGTGTAAAATAAGAATGTTCTCATTTACAGCTAAATAGTTTAGATCTCTTAGATTTCGCTATCAAAATGTGATATTAATGCAAGTATTATTTGGCAATAGAAATAAATACACCAGAAAGAGTTATTAATTTCTCATACACAGTCATCTATTTTCAAATATTGACTTACCATGATAGCCTTTGTCATACTTATGAGTTCTGTTTGTTAAAGTAGCAAGAATCAGACACTCAGGAAATGCAGATTCATGAAATTAGAAAATGTATTGGCTTTGGGTTGAAAGTCAATTTTTATTCCAATTACTTAATATGATTAACTTGCTGCTACATTTATCAGTGCTGTTCGGAGCTCCTTGGACATTGTTTTGCTTCTTGCTAGACACATCTGAAACAGTGAATTTTTTAATATCCTTATGATATAATTGTAATCACTTGTTTGTTTTTTTTTTTTTTTGATGTACTTAAATGGTATCTAGCACATAAGTCTGTGAGTAAAGTGATATGAGTATTTACCAGAGAGATACACTTAAAGATACAGATATATCACAGTGGAATTCTTAAAAAATAAAACACAGGCCCTCCCTGGTGGTTCAGCTTGTTAAAGCACAGGACTAAGAAGCTAAAGCCACTTTGGCATGAGTTGGATATCAACTCTGAGATGATCCACATGGCACAGCAAACCTCCCCTGACCTGCCTGTTGCTCTCCTTAGTGGTATACTTCATCGGTCGGCCTGTTCTGCTCTCCATTCTGTCTCTGGTGAATCCTCTCAATGCCCCTGCACCTCTGGCCTGTGCCCCAGTTCTGTATGCATAAATAAATAAATCATTTAAAAAAAAAACACAAAACACTCAAGAAGCAGGAGGCAGAAGAAAAAGAAAAAGAAAAAAAAAAAAGAACAAAATAAAAAATAGTAGACCTAAGTCCTAATATGTTAATGGTTTCATTAAATGCAAATGATCTAAGTACAACAAATTAAAGGTTGATAGAGTGGACTGACTGACATTTGCACATGCGTACTAGGTAAAGTAGACTTTTGAGCAAATAAAATAATCAGAGACAGGGCATTTATAATGATAAAAGATAGAAGTGAATTCTAAATGTCTATGCCCAAACAACAGAGCTTCAAACTATGTGAAACAAAAACTGATAGAGATGAAAGAAAAATTTCTAAATCTACAGTTATGATTGGACACCTCTGTACCCCTCTCTCAACATTTGTTAGGTCACCTAGAGAGAAGAGCAGTGAAGATTATTGAAGAATTCAACAAAGCCATCAGCCTAATTTGTATTGAGAAGACATTTCATTCAATGAAAGTTATATTAAGTCTTCTTTTCTAGTGTCCATTTTTCACATACTCAGACTATAACCTGAGACATAAGACAATCCTCACTACACTTAGTAGAATGAAAATCACTGAGTCTCTTTTTCAGTCACAGTAAAAATCAAAATAGAAACCCAGTAACAGATATTTCCAGCTACTAAGCTTATTATATTGTTTCTTGAACAGATTAAGTCCATTCATAAATTTGTGGTTTCTCTCTAGAATATTCATCCCTCAGTGTTTTCTTGGTTTATTCATTCTGAAAAATAAAGCTAACCATTTCATAAGCTTCCATAATTATCCTAACTAAATAACCTCTGCACATCTCCTCCATCATCTTCCTGTCTCTATTCTATCCCCCAAATTTTGTTTAACACAGTCATTTCCAGGTACCTTTTTATTTATTTTTATTTTTATATATTTTTAAGATTTATTTATTTGTGCATACAGAACTGGGTACAGGCCAGGGGCTCAGGGGCAGTTATGATTGGCTTCACCAGATACAAGAGTGGGGAGCAGAACAGGCAGATCTACGAAGTACACTGCTGAGGGGAGCAGCGGACGGTCAGGAGAGGTCTGCCACACCATGTGGTGACCTCCCGGGCAGGCGGGAATCAGCTCATGCGGAAGTGGCTTTAGCTTCCCAGTGCTGTGCTTTAACCCGCTGCGCCACCAGAGAGGGCCATCCAGGTACCTTTTTAAATTGACTTACCAGTCAGTCACACATAATATTGGGCCCAGAAAAGAAGGAATTACATGTGTTGCTTTTACTGTGGTACCCCCAGCCCCTAGGATGCTGAGTCTGAATTTGTTGAATGGACTGTAGTTTTTTGTCTCCTAGTCAGCCATGCACACTAGTTACTGACAGGTGTGCACACTGCCACAGAAAGCCTCTAGAGGCTTGTGAAAGTCACTAAACTCTTTCCTGCATGCAAATGAAGCAAAGAAAATCAGCCTCTCTGTTGAGTTAGCCATTGGTTTCATTTATTTGTTTATCCAACTTAGGGATCTTAGATTGAAGTAGTTTGAACATGCTCAAAAGCATTCAGAAATCTGTCATGAAAAAAAAGGCATATAATTCTCTAAAGTTTGTTGTAATCATGAAATAAAAACCTCTCCAAGTCAGTGAATCTTAAATTCATTGGAATTGAAAAACAAATACTCTCTATTTTATGTATAGCATAGCAAAGATTTGTAGATAGGGGAATGATAAACAATAGTGGTTACTCTATTAAAGATATTTGAACATGTACTTGCATATTCAGTGAGATCTCATCCTCAAGGTTTTTATTTGTTTTTAATTGGTGTTGTACATATAGTGTTGGGTAAAATAGACAAGTCATAAAACATGGGTGTTGGAAATTTTGGTGATTCAGGGTCTAGTTCTTGCTCTGTTACTGATTTTCTTGTTGGAAAAGTCATTTAGCCTCAGAAGCTTTAGTCACCTCACCTATAATGAAGGGAATGACAATTAGCATCTCTGCATGGTGGTGGTGAGGGTTTAACCTGATGTAATCATATACTAGGTATATGGAAAAACTTAGGGTTCTGGCCTCCCTCACATTGCATAATAATGATCAGACTTGAACATTAACAGTATCCTTAATGGTGTTGCATTGATTGTAGAGTAGAGGTGATGGTTGCTTGTTTGTTTCATTTTAAACCAGAAGTTTATTTAAACAATAAGATGTTTGATTTGAAAGGAAAACCATCTAGGATTCATTTCTCTGAGAGTAATATATTCCTAGTTAAAACCAGATTACCCTACATGTAACAGTTATGCTCAATAATATTATAACATTGTCCTTGGTTGTACAATGACAAATGAAAAACATTAAAATTCTCCAGTCAAACAGCAAACATTTTTGTTGTTGTTAAATATTGAGAGGAAAATGAACATGCCACTAATGGAGAAAGGGGATATATTCAATATTTTTCTTCATCCCATCTGTATTTGATATCAGAACATATCATTTGCCATTTCCTTACAAAAATGTAATATACTTGTGCACATACACCAGTTGCTTTATGTACAATAAAGGAGTAGGGAAGGGGGAAATGAAAAAACAGTGAAAACTACACTGAGGTAGTCAGCATGTGGTGGAACCCAATTGCGGTTTTCTAACTGAGAATGTCTTCTTGGTCTTGAAGAACAGAGGTTTTGAGTAAAGTATCAGGTTCCATTTTCAGTAGATACCTCCTGTCTGCTACTGGAACTCATCAATTGCATTTTTATCCTCTACTTCCAACTGTGCAGGTGTCTCTTTAATTGATTGGTTGCTTATCACATAGGAGTCTGATCGGCCCCATCAATAAACCCTGTTACTTGCAATAGGTTTTCATTAGTTTATTAAGTGATGTGTGCCCTTAATCTTAAACTGCACTGTGGAACCATCCTGACCCACCACCTTAAAATTAACATGATCATTGTTCTCAGTTTTGATGTCTTCCTTGGGGTTTTGATTGGCCATAGTGAGTGCTTGGAGTCTCCTCAGCTGCTGCTTCACACATAAGGTCTGAATCGAACAAGCACACAAGCTGATGGTTACATTGAAGACAAATGACTCTCCTGATTGGTAATCACTGTAGTAATTATGAAGAATCTGTTGTATATCTGGGTGGAGTTAGGTGAGGGACAGAAGTGACGTTTTGTTTTGAAGGAGGTGTTCCAAAATACATGGTCATTGCTGAAATAGTTCTGGGATAAGCTCTTTTGGTACACAGAGAAGGGGCATCTTGCTTCACCCAGGATTCTGATCAGTGTGGACTGATGTGGCAGAGTGTGCCTGCAAGTTGACAGGCGTGAAGAACAGACCCATTCATTACAACAGTGCTAGAAGTTTGGTTATGAAAGTTTACCTGGAAGCTTTTTATTTTTTTGAAATTTCCCCTATCATAGGAGTTTGACTGCAATGGTTTTGTGTTTGTTTGTTTGTTTGTTTGGTGTGTGTTTCTGTGTATGCCAAAAACACACTGAAAGTCCTTCACTATTGTTGTGAAGAATCACTTTTACCTCCACTCTTAGCATAATTTTTTGGAGAACTTAGGTGATAAGGCATGAGGATGCTACTGAACCAGCTGCATTTGCAGGCACTGCCTTGGGAGACATTAATCCTGCCAATTAAATGTGGTGTTTGGTGGATTTGCGTGTGATTTATGCTGACGGCTGTGCAGTTGTTCCATTTCTAGCCATGATTAAACATTTATCTGTGGGCAGACAGGAGAGGTGCTCTCAGAAAGGATTGTTGGAAACGTTAGCGATCCGAAGGCAGTCTTGGAGTTTTGAAGGCAAAATGGACAAGTCTTCTTGGTAAATAATAACATGAAGTTTCCCAAGATAGTATTGGCAGATATTAGAAGCAAGATCTCCACAGTCATTATTCAGTTCTCTTTAGTAAATGGTGTTCTCATCATGTCCTTGTACCTCATGTATGTGGTGGCATGTTTCAGATTTGCCTGTCCAATTTCAGAAAGACCTTGAAGCCTCCTTCCCTAATCTTACCCTTTCTCTCCCCTCCCCTGCCAGCATAGTTCAGGTGATATTTTATCTAAAGCTCCGACTTCTGCAGGTAGGTTTTCTTTAGTAGCTTCTTTTCAAATTCTTGATTGCCAAAATGTTTGTGGATTTTTTTGTTTGTTTTGGTTTCATGTGTTTCCTGCCCAAATCAAAGACCTTAGTTCTTTGCTGTTTTTGGATAAAAAGAAAACAAAAAAACTTGGCATTCCTTATTATGGTTGCATGCCCACTGACAAGGGTTTGAGGCTGATTTTCAAGTTTCTTTTTTTTTTTTTATAAATTAAGTGTTCTAATTTGTATATCTTGGGAAAAGAATGGTTCAAGGCAAATAGTGTATTTGGTTAAAATGAGATGCTATTTTGTCTTCTCAGTACACCCCCCATTCTTAAAAATGTAAAGGAATTCAAAATTGCTAGCTTTGTTGTTTTGTTTCAGTTTTTGTAAATAGTGTATTACTTTGGTTATATAGAAATTTCTCCCTAATTTGCCCCGTTCGTCCTCACAATTGAAAGAAGAAGCTTTCAGCAAGGAGAACCTGGGGCTTACTTGGGAAGCCTTACATACTTGAGGTTGTCCATTAAATTGCGGACAGGGTTCAGGGCAGTGGACTTTCTTACTGGGAATTAAAATTGAGAAATATCATCAGAAGCCAGGATCATGCTTAGGGACACTGCCTGTCTACATAGTGTTCATCAATTTAGAATGCACAGTCAAATGCATACCAGCATCTCATTTCACCAGTGGAACCGGAGGAGTGGGGACTGATGAGGAGAATTACTAAAACTCATAGAAGTCTAATTACTTGCCTGAAGATTCATAGATAACCATTAGCAGAGTATAAATGCCAGGCTTGTGTATACTTCTTGAAGATATCGTATACCTTCCTGAAACCGTCCAGTGCCTTCTACTCCCAGTTTTACATTTGTTTACTTGAACATAGTACTACAACTTAAATACAAAACTTTTTCATTCTCTATCACCAGATTTCAAAAGTGAGATTCATGATAAATAATAGAAGCATTGTCATCTTTTTCTATCTTAACTAGTCATAATATTGAGTTAGGAGTATTGCAAACTCAATAAACTTTGGGCAAGTGTCCCTGTGTTTAATCACATGAATAGATCTGATTATTTTTAGTAGATTGCATAATATAATATCATTATACATAAACTATATTGGAAATTGATTGCAAATGACTGTCAGCCTTGTTGACTTGGTATTGGTAAGGCTGATTCAAAGTGTGGCTATGAGAAAAGGGAGGGAAGTCCTGTCTGCTGAGAGAAAAATCCATGTTGCAGCATATTCTTCAAGTACTGGTTATCTGTATTTTTTTTTTAAAGATTTATTTATTTTATTCATACAGAACTGGGGTACAGGCCAGAGATGTGGAGGGTGAGAGGATTCACCAGGGACAGAGTGGGGAGCAGAACAGGCAGATCAACGAAGTACACTGCTGAGGAGAGCAGTGGGCGGGTCAGGAGAGGTCTGCCATGCCATGTGGTCACCTCCGGGGCAGGCTGGATCGAACTCATGCGGAAGTGGCTTGAGCTTCTTAGTGCAGTGTTTTAACCCACTGTGCCACCAGGAAGGACCTGTATTTTTTCTTTTTAAAGATTTATTTGTGCATACAGAACTGGGGTACAGGCCAGAGGCATATATGGGATGAGAGGATTCACCAGAGTCAGAATGGGAAGCAGAGCTCGCAGATCCACGAAGTACACTGCTGAGGGGAGCAGCGTGCTGGGTCAGGAAAGGTCTGCTGCAACATGTGGATCACCTCCAAGGTGGGGATCGAACTCATGCTAAAGTGGCTTTAGCTTCTTAGTGTTGTGCTTTAACCCACTGCGCCACCAGGGAGGGCCCAGTTATCTGTATTTTAATATCTACAAAAATGATCAAGTCCATTTCTTTTCTTAAAACATGCTTTGAGAATTTTTTCCAGAGCTATGGTGGAACCAGTCATGACTTGGTGATAAACTGAATCATGCTAATTCCAACTACCCAAGCTATATGGAAATACTTATATGAATATACAGCTTTATACACACACACACACACACACACACACACGTATATATTTATTTATTTAGCCCAAGTATGCCACTAGCAGTATATAAATAGCCTGATGGGAGTTTGTAACCATTCAAAAATAAGACTTAACCTTAAAATTTAGAATTTAGAAAATCTGTGGCTATACCAGGCTACGTTGCCTGCCACAGTGTGTACCAAGGCCCTAAGCCTGGCATTCTGTCCATGACACAGGGTTTGCATTATGAGTGTGGGCTTGGTGAACACCCATAAGCATCTTTGTGTTCATATGTGTACCAGGCTTTGTCTAAAATAAATAATTGTCTCCTGAATTTCTGGATTATAATAGTTTCTCATCTGTGTTCAGGTGCTGTCATGATTAATAAACTCAACAACTCATTTACGAGCCTTGATGAATGCAGAGTAGGCTTGAGGGATTATCTATTTTATTGATCCACACATATTGAAAACACAACTGCTCAGGTAGACTTCCTGCCATCTTTTTGCCATAATGAAAGCTCCTTATACTGAAAAAACTTGGAATTTCTGGTCAAAGTTAATTTATCTTTGCTTTTCAGATTAGTCTGGGATGATTTAATATCTTTGGTAGTAATTTCTCGGAGACTTTGTCTGACATCAACATTTGTCTTTGGCATTGCAAATGTGGTTTTGCAGCAACTCTTACTTGCTCAAAAGCATTTGTAAACAATACACTATGTGACTAGTTCCTTTCCATTTTAATGACTGAGAGCCTAAGAAAATATTCAGAAATGGGCTTCCTATATTAGTTTTCTGTTGGTGTCATAAAAAATTACTCAAGACTCAGTGGCTGAAAACAATACAAATTAATATTTCTGAAGGTCAAACTCTGATATGGATTTCACTAAGCTAAAATCAAGATATTGGCAAGACTTTGTTCCTTTCTGGAGGCTCTAGGGAAGGACCTGCTTCTGTGATCACGTGGGTCATTAGCAAAATGCAGTTCATAATGATTATAGTAGTTAAAGACCCTTTTCCTTGTTGTCTGTTAACTGAGATCATCTTAACGTTTAGAAGCTACCCATATTCTTTAGTCTACAGCCAACCATCTTCTTGTTATCGGATTAGTTCTTTTTGTTATTGGAATGTCTCATATTTCTGTCCAATCTGTCTGGCCAGCAAATGATCTTACTTTTAAGGACTGGTTTGATTAGATTGGGTGAGCTGAGCAATCCAGGATTATCTCAGCACCTCAAGGTCCATGCCTCCCTCTTGACTACTCTGTTCTTTGGCAATGTCAATTAGCATATTCACTGGAGATTAGGTTGTGGTCCTTGCTTGGTCACCATGGTTTGCCTATATAGCCCGAGTTTGACTTTAAAAATCAAAACATGGCCCTCTTTGGTGGCGCAGCAGGCTAAAGCTCAGCAGTGCAAGTGAGTTGCAGTTGCTTTAGTGCGAGTTTGATCCTAGCCCTGGAGGTGACCCACGTGGCGCAGTAGACCTCTCTTATCTCCCCTCAGCAGTGTACTTCTCAGTCTGCCTGTTCTGCACCCCCCACTCTGTCTCTGGTGAATCCTCTCACCACCCCTGCACCTCTGGCCTGTACCCCATCTCTGTATGCATAAATAAATAAATCTTTAAAAAAAATCCTCAAAACATTGTGAAATTGTTTCTATTTTAGCTATTAATCACTGGCCACACAGGATATTCAACAGTGCATTTTTCCTTTTTTCTAGACATATATCTCAGCACTTACTCAAAAGGGAAGAGCAGTGTTAAGATTCTGTTCTTGAGGACAAAGCAGAAACTGGATTTAGCTGTAGAGATGTGTTAACTTTCAGTTGTAGTGGTAAAACATCTTATCACTGTGGGATAGGCCTATTTTTCCTATGGAATTTCAGCTCTGGAGGGTGCTTATGATGTTGTTGGTGATCGATGCTGACCAACCTGAGAGAAACTACGTTACTTTGTAGGTTATGAAACCCTAGTCAAATAAGTACTTCCTATGAGTGATTTTTGCTTTTTTTTGGAACTGCTTGGGCAATTTTTTGATGGATTTAAGTCTCACATTGTCAGGCTAAGTGTGACAGGACTGTTTACTTTTATGCATTAAAAAAAAACATTGTATTGGAGACAATTGAAAGGATTTCATTTTCAATGGAAAATGACCTACTTGTGCATAAGCATGAGTATAACTATGCACCTGAACACTGAGAAAGGAGAAAGCTTATCCCTTTCTGTAATAATGATCTCAGTGACCTTTTACAACTTTCTCCATGCCACAAGTACACAGCGTGGGAACTAGAGGTTGAGTGTGTGGTGGATGAGAGTGAAGCAAAGGTGAATCTGGCCCATCTGTTTGCTTCCCTGCACTCAGCCACCTTACTTCCAATGCCCTTTTAGTTTTCAGAGGCTCACCTCCCTGGTGACAGGATATTGGTGGTAGTATTAGCAATAGGGGCTTTCAAACAATGGCAGTCATGTATAATTAAGCAGGTATGTGTAATTTTTGGTATAAACTCATTTTGCTCAGCTGTGCGTCATAATATTTTCTCCTGAAAGAATGTCTAATCATTGACTCAGAACAAATTTTTACATTGTGGTCTTATAGTAAATTGATCAATAAATGGAAGGAATTGTTTTTTTTTCCCTCTTTTCTACTTGTTGTCTCACTTCCCAACTCAGCACTAATTTTCTAAAGTTAGACCAACTCTAGTCTACTGATTATGAATTTATCTTAATTGTTTCTGAAGGCATATTCCTTTTCTAATTTTACCACTGTTAATATGTTTTAAAGGTGGGAGAAAAAACCCTCATATTTGAAATGTGTAACTGGTCTTTTGCATTTTCAAAACCTACTTCAAATTATTTCTAGAGGCGCTGAGATTGTTGTAGCATCCTAATGACAAACTTGTTCATGCCTCAATACCATATCTGTAGTATAATTAGAAAGAATGGAAAATGCCATCCATGCAGATAAATGCCAGGTTGGTCTGATCTTCTGAGTTGGGCACAGAATGTACACAGTGTCAAATGAGGCAGACCAGTATGTTACGACAGAAAAGGTGACGAAGAAAAATATTGTCTCAATTTTATATATTCAAAGTTTTTTCTGACTCAATAGCTAACCTTATAATTAGCTCATCAGCAGATCAAAGCTTCATTTGGCCAAAGTAATTTTTGAAAATTCACATACAACTCTGACCTCTAATCCATTTCAGTATGTTTTAACTTGATTTTCCTTTATTTCTAATGCTATCATGAAAATGCTTAGGCTTAATATCATACTACTTTCTTTTTCTTTTTTTTTTTTTTTAAAGATTTATTTATTCATACAGAACTGGGGTACAGGCCAGAGATGCGGAGGGTGAGAGAATTCACCAGAGACAGAGTGGGGAGCAAAACAGGCAGATCGACGAAGTAAGCTGCTGAGGGGAGCAGTGGGCGGATCAGGAGAGGTCTACCACACCATGTGGTCACCTCCAGGGCAGGTGGGGATCGAACTCATGCGGAAATGGCTTTAGCTTCTCTGTGCTGTGCTTTAACCTGCTGCGCCACCAGGGAGGGCCGATACTACTTTCTTTTTATTTAACTCTTACTATAGTCTCCTATTCATTATGAAAAACCTTAGAACATTCAGAAAACTAAGATGAAGAAACCAGAATTCCCTTCTAATCCCAACATTTGTCAATTACAGGTTTTTACTATTTTGATGTATATTTCCCTATATGTGTTAGTAAAATGGAATTGTACATGTCTATATTTGCATACAATTTAAAAATAATATACAATTTTAAATATACTGTAAAGATCTTTACTCATTGATAAAATATATATACCTTTACAAAAATTTTCAAGGTATTTTATAATTCTGTTGTATAATTGTCCATTTTTTCTTAAGCTAGACACTTTTGGATGGATGCTGGTTTCTGTCATGTGCTTGTAATGAAACAGAAAAGAGAGGGGTACACATGGACCTAAAACTGTGAAGGGGAAAATTCCATTTTAGCTGTCTTTAAAGAATGTGGTTATCTATGTGCATCAAAGCAGTAACTGAGCTCTAGCATGCTCAGAGTATTTAATAGGTATTTAATAAGTATTTAACAGTCATTCAAAGAGAATAGAGAGAGTAAAGAATAGGAGAGAGATTCCCAATCAAACTCTGAAAATCACCTATCCCTCTGAGGGCAATGCCCAGCCAAACTGGGCTTGTCCCAAAGTGAGGGGTTCTTAGGACCATAAGCTTGCTAGGCACCACCCAGTGCCAAGCTGTAAGCTGGGAAGGACACAGTGGGCTCAGAGAAGCAGAGAAAGCTGATATTCACCCTTTGTCATCCAAGTTGGTTGTCAAGTATCCAAGCATGAGGTCAAGACAGGCATTGTCCTGGAAGCACGCACCTGTCTTCATGTCTCCTCCTTTATTCTCCAGTTACACACGCAGCGCCCCCTTCTTACTTCTCTTTCCCAGGAGCCTCATTCAGGAGTTTGACACGGCATGCTGGGAGTTGTAGTGCAAGGTCACTGAGAATTTGGCAGAATGGCAGTGGGGAAATTGTACCTGTTCCAGTGACCTTGTTAATACTTCGCCCTTTTCACAGTAAATCCTATAACAGTAAGTCTTTAACAATGGGCTTGCTGGGTAAAAATGAGCCCTGTTTTTTTTTTAATCACTTGCTGATTTCTACTGTATAAATAAATATACTCATCATTTCTTATTTCAAGCTGCCAATAAAGAGGTAATAAAACTTGAGTTGGGAAGAGATGCTGTTCTTGTGAGCCAGTATATCACAGTTTCAGCAATAACACTGCTAAATGAAAGTGTTAAGACAATTGATTTTAAGGATAGATCTTTAAAAGAAGTATTATTTAAATTACAGATTCTGTACACGATAAACACACTTCATCAGAGGAAAGAATATGCCATTAGCCAAAATCTTTAATTGAAAAGATATAGGCTCTTCTTTTCACTGTTTCTGTTAGTTTTCCCAAAGTGCACCTCAGGCTTAGATATTTCAAAGACAATCTTTTTAAAACATCTTAAGCGATATGCTTTTTTTAAAGTGACTAATGCATTTTCTGTGACTTTGTGCCTTTTGAAGATGTCACGCTCTCCTTTAATTTGCAGATATCTTTCCTTAACCCTCTGTGTGTGTGTGTGTGCGCACACACACACACACACACGAGGAAAGCTGATCGTTTTGGAACTGTGTAGAGTCTGGAGATGGGTATTCACCTTTTGGTTATAATGGCAACACATGATTTGTGATCAGGATGTAATAACAGTGTGCTCATTAATAAAGGGAAAATTGGAGCAAAGGAAAGAGTCCCTAAGGCCACACATAGCTGGTTGTCTGACCCAGATGGTGTCCACAGCGTCGAGTATTCCAAACCAAAGGCTGCTCGTGCAAGATGGCATTGCCCCTTTGGTGAGAGCTGGAGCTGGTGGCCCGAGTAACTGGTGGACCAGGATCTAACTCAGAATGGCAGCTTGAAGCAATCACAGGTCAACTGCTGAGGTGGAACCACCAGAGCCAGCAGCAGCCCTCAGAGGCCAGGTTGGGAAGTGCTGGATGCTGGACAGTCATTAGTGGTGGACAGCTATCAGAGTGGGACCAGTGTTACTGCCCTTATGGATCGGTGCAAAGGTTAACAACAGCTGCTCTTTTAGAGACATCAAGCCAAGATCAACGGTGCCATCAGCAAGCAATGTAGGATGCAGGGCCAGAGGTCTGATGGGAAGAGTTTGAAGGACTTTCTAGGAGAGGGTCTAGATGAGTCTGTGTGGAGCTTTTTAGACCCATAGCTGATAACCCCTTCGGAGTATCTGCTTTTCAAACCTGATTGGTCCATCTACAATATCCGTTCCTCTTCCAAGATTTGCTTGGTGGCAGTGGAGCTTGAATTTGATTGATTTGCTTATAATATCTGAATGGTCTCAAAATTGAATGACACCCATGGGAGCTTGAATTTGATTTGTCTGTTTTCAAATACGGCATGGGATTCAAACACACCTGCCATCATGTGAGAGATCTGGCCTGTGCTGGCGTGGCCATCTACCGCCTGGTGCAGAGGGCTCAGTGGGGGCAGGATCCTCATCTGAGGGACTGGAGCACTCCAGATTAGAGCCTCCAGCCTGAGCAAGTTCCACTATAGCAGGAGCCACAGGGCTGCTCTGACCATTTTTGTCCCAAGGAGGATCTGTAAATATTTAGTATTCTTTTAATCTTAAAATAATGATTGAATATTTCCACACGTGTTTTAGTGTCTGGGAACAAAGGCAGTTAAGACAGAAGGGAATATGGAGTTTTTTTAGCAAACAAAAATTCTCTGTGACTTCCCAAGTGGTTCAGTTGTTAGGTGAGAGAAAAGCTATACCTTGTAGTAATATTACCTTCCTAAATAAAAACAAGCTCTAGATGTTACATTTGAGGTGAAAATTATTTAGGCAGCTGGCTTCCTGAGGAAATGAAGGGCTGTTGTGTCTGTTTCTGTGTGTATCCATTAGGGATGGAAAGAGGTTGGGTCAGCTGAGAAAAGAGGACAGATTTACTTTTGAAGATAATGAACTTTTGCAAAACCTTTTAAATAACCCATATGGATGATTCATACAGCTTCTTAAGATCTCCATCACCAGTTATGTTCTTTAATAGCCTGTTGCTGGGAATTAACCTAGGGTCTCCTGGTCTCCTGGGTCCCCTTTTTTCTTACATCTGTGTAGTGGATGTATTCACCAAGTGCACAGAGAAGATGTATTACTTTGGAACTTGTGGAGAACTTTTGGCCACCAGGGATTTGAAAGGAGTCCAGACATGATGTGCAAACAAATCCCATTATTTGCACACCTGCAGCTCTGGCAGTTAGTTACATCCCTCCTCCAAGGGCTTGGAGAAAGCCTACTCAGAATCATGTCAAGTCCCACATTTTCAGGGGCAGAATGGAGACTGGGCAGAATGATTAAATAACTTTTAATCAAAACAAATTGTTAAATTTTTTCTAGGAAAAAAGCTGATACTATTATTGCTTTAATTATTGTCTTGTATTAGACATTGTGGAAAGCCCTTCATGTTTATTTCTAACAACTCTGGGATGTAGACTTTAGTTTTGTTCATTTTACCAGTGAGGACAGAGGCAATGAGAATTTAAATAACTCACCTAATCTTACTTACCAGATGGAAAGTGACCCAACCAGGAGCCTCTATTAATGTGACCTTTGGAATTCTGGGGTTCACACTGCTACCAGTACACACTGCTACCTCTCTCATGATGTTAAAATTGGAGAAGGGGTGTGCCAGGCATGCCTCTGACATCAAATATGTAGTGCCATGGAGCATCTCCCATAGCTAGATCAGTTCTGGCACAGAGTCAAGGCTCAGTAATATCCATTATTCAGAATTTAAAAAAGATTAGTTTGTTTTTATTAGGTTTTTCCCCACTTCTATAGCATTCTCATAAAGATGGAGATTATATATATTTACAGTTTCATTTTCATTTTGGGGACTACAATTTTGCTTTTCCACATGTTGCATTGCACCCTCCTCCAAAGTACTGGTGCCAGTATCCCAGGTGCCAAAATCCCAGGAGGAGCCATCCATTAATCCCAGGCTTAATAGTGGTGACCGGGAGGAGCAGAATGAAAAGGTGATATTGACTGCAGCAGTGTATACAATATGTAATTCATTATATACAGTATGTACATCAGTGTATGAGGTATGTGTCTCAGTGCATGTGGTATGTATGTTAGTGTACGTGACACGCAGGCCAGTGTATGTCATACATGCCAATATAGTACACATGTTAATGCATGCAGTATGTATGTCCGTGTATGCAATATGCATGTTGTTAGAAGCAGCCTGGGGAAGACACAGCACATCCCCGCTACAGGCTTTGAAGTAGTGGGATGGCCTCTTCTGCACTTAATAAATGTTTATTGAGTCGTTTCTTATAAAACTCTGTTCCAGTGATTGGGATAATAACAAACAGAGTAAGATGTCCAAGACCTGTATTTCTATGGAAACTTTTTTTTCCTTTTTGTTCCCAGGAAATAAAACAAAACCTAAAAAGAGAAATCAGAATAATATAATGAACCCCAGTGTGCCCTTGCTACCGTCCCCAAAGGAACCTGCCTTAATCCTGTCATTCCTATTTTATTTTGAAGGAATTTGCAGGTTTTCCTTCTTCACTTATATTTCAATATGTGTGTGAGACAAGGACATTTTAAAAAGTAATAATAGGGGTCCTCCCTAGTGGTTCAATGGGTTAGGACGCAGCACTTTGAGATGGCCACAGCCACTTCAGTGCAAGTTCAATCCCTGGCCCTGGATCCATGGGATCCACATGGCACAGCAGACCTCTCCTGACAGCTGCTCCCCTCAGCAATGTACCTCGTCGACCTGCCTATCCTGCTCCCCACTCTGTCTCTAGTGAAGCCTCTCACTGCCCCTGCACCTCTGGCTTGCACCAGCTCATATGTGTGTGTGTGTGTATGTATGTATGTATGTATATGTATGTGTATATATGTATATGTGTGTGTGTATATATATATATATACATATATATATATATATTTTAGAAGAAGTAATAACGAATTTTAAAAGAATTAACCCCTCAGCTAGCAAATAGCCAGTCAACATTCAAATGACTATCACGTGCCTTACTGTATTTTTTTCTGTTTGAATAAGGATCTAAAAGTGATCCACATGTTTGAAAGAATAGTTGATTGGTCCTTTATGTTCCTTTTGCCTGTTAAATTCGTCTCCACATTCACACCTTTGTGCTGTACCGGTACTCTCCTGCAGCGCCATTTCTCTGCAGTCCATTTGTGAAGAGACTGGATTTCCCACAGTATGGACCAACTGGTCCTGTAAGTTGGTGGGTGCATGTAAACACTTAATATCGTTTATCTTTGTGTGAATGTGAAATAGAATGTCTTACTGAGGTAGACGCATCACTAATTTTAGATTCTCTTTTCTAAAAGAGAATATTGTCTCAGCATTTGTGTTTATCTGAGCTCCGGTTTCCCTGGAGTATGCTTGATTAGGGCCTGAGTTTCTCACCATCATGTACCATCGAATTTTTTTTTTTCCTGTTGGATTTAGTGCTTTTCTTAAAAATTATCTCATTCTGAAGATGTTAAGCCACAGGGATATCAAGAAAGCCCTTTGCACAAGTAAATTAATATCTCACTGGGTAAGGTTATTGCTGCTTCCTTTGATTTGGTATTTATTGTAGGTCATGAGTGATCTCCATTAATTCTGATGCTATCTCTTTGTGCTCCATGCTGGTAGAAAACAATCAGGCCCTTTACTATGTAATCTCTTTTACTTCTGAGAAGGTTAAAAAAAAAAAAAAACCATAGAATTCACTTGGTATGAAGGAACATTTGCAACTAGAGAGTCAAGAAAATACGCAGTTGTTACAATGCATTTAATTTTAGATTCTTATTCAAGAAACAATTATTGACTTCTAGGAAATGTGCCAGGTGTGGAGTAAACTGTGAGGAGTGCACAGGCATGAAGCTTATCGTCTGTGGTGTTGGTGGCGTGGACACTAATGAGATAATCATCAGCACTATGGACAACCTCCCGCAGTTCTCTTTGTTTGAAACACTGGGAATGACTAAGTCCTAGCAAGTGTACGGAAGGTCCTAGGTCCCAAGATTCCCTGCTCCATACTTTGAGAAAAACTGGTCTAAATTCCTGAGACCCTAGGATTCCAAGAGTCTACTGCAGAGAGAGTGATTTCTGAGATCCTAGGATTCCAAGATTCCACTGCAGAGATAGTGTACTTATATTCAGTGTGCAGGAGTTTGTAACCAGCACCCATTTACCCATCTTCTGGAAAAATCCTCTTAGATTTACTTTGAACCACCATCACCACCACCACCACCACCACCACCACCACTAGCCCTTTCTGTCCTGATACCCTACATCATGGCACATGTTTGGACCAACAGAAAGTCATCTCCCTTGGCTGAGAGGGTGTGTGACACAGAACAATTAGAGCTTATTGGAGAGCTAATAAGGAGACGAGGGGGCTGTCTCCTTTGCTTCAGACTTGAATCTAGGGTGATAGTAGCTGGGAGTTGCTGGTCACTACGCTCCATCACATCCACCTCAGAATGAAGTCTTACAGAGATGAGACACAGTCTGGACTCTACCTCCTGACTCATGTTGCTCCATGTTATTGAAGATCATGTTAGTCATGCACTTTATATATGTACAGAGTCCCTGAGGGTGGGGTGATTTAAGTTAGTTTGACTTTTCCTGTTCTTGGATCTCAAAAACCTCTAAATGATCTTAGATATATTTGGTGATCTTCCGAGGTTACATTCAAGTTTTGGTGACCCTAAGAATGTGTGACCCAGAGGTCCAGCTCCAGAAGGCTAAGGACTCCTGATAAAGATGTTGCTGTATGTGAGTGGGAGCTAAACTCCTTAACTAAGACAAATGAGATCACTAACCATCATTGCTTATTCTATCCATCAGCCCTTTGGTATGGAATGTGACATCACTGATGTAGCTGGAGATGGTTGTGATCACTACAGAGTGACTCTATACCAGCAAAGATTCTAGACAAATCTCAAATGATAGTGAGCAGTCTTCTAAAGCTATTCCCCCTAGTGGTGGGAGCATCAGGGATTCAGCTCAGTGAATCTCCCAGAAAATGGCAATTTTATACAGTGCAAGATGAAAGGCAGAAAAAAGATTGCTACATTAGCTACAGATACTCAATTTTGGTGATTTTTTTTTTCTTACTTGTAATACTTAGCATATAACTAACAGTAAAGATTGGTTCCTGTAAGGCTGCTGAGGATTGAATACACTCTCTTTTTTGGACAACTGACTGGTTAATACATTACTGAATGATCGTCAGGGGGCTCCAGTGGGCCGCTTTGTGGACAAATACCTGTGTGAATGCATTGTATTGGCTTTGTGCATAGATGCACGGCTCAGCTCAACAATTTCTCAAGGGATACCCAAACTGCCTTGTTCACTAGCGTTACCTTTTATTGTGCTAATGCTGGGGTGGATACTATCACATTGACGAGTTAATATTGTTTAAAAAAGTTAACTAGGTTCAGGGAAAGATGCCACTATGCAGTTGTATCCACTGATCAGGAAGATGACCAATGTTAAGGTGGTGGGAAGGAACTGGAGTGCCTAAAATTGAAAGCAGTACCTACATTTATGTAATTATGGGGGAAAAAAAAACCCTGTAAAACAAATCCACATTCCATGATTGGGGAGTACATACATTTTCAGCAAAGAATGACTGAAATATATATTGTAGGAAGAGTAAAAGGGTATGTTTTCCAGCACGAATTGAGTTGAGTCAACATAGCTCATTTTGTACTGAGTCTGTTAAGCTGCATTCTGGGAAGCAGTTGTCCTCCCCATTCTGGCTTCTTCCACAATACCTTCTCTTTTCTCCAGGGCTGCCAGCTTAATTGTCCAATAAAAGTCAACTATGATGCCACAGGACTGTCAGGATAAAAGTTGAAATTCCTTAATGAGAAGCACAAATCCTTCAGTGGTTACCTCCCACACATTCTTTGGACTGACCCTGAGCCGCTCTCTTACCCTCGCCTCTTGAGCTGACTGAACATTAGCTGCTTCTTCACGCAGTATTGTGTCCACCGCTGAGCTGATGATGCACCTGACATTTCTGGGGCTGGTGGTGCTCCTTATTTTTCTTATTCTTACATCTTCTGGAAAATCTTTCCTCACTCTGTGTCTCATCCGGACCTCTGCCCCACCCCTTCTGTGTGATCTGAGAGCAACTTTTGTGTGGTTCACTCTCTTTGGGAACTTTATCAGTCTTTATTCAGATATAAGTCTGTATATTGTTCCTTCAGAACATGGAAATCACTGTTATCAGACTCCCAGCTGTGCTTTGTTGCTTCCAAATGGAAGATCCTCAGTTAATATTTGTTGAATGAAATGTTGGAGATGGAGATGACAGTACAAATGAACTATAAATTACAGTGTATTTTTTAGAGGAAAATGTATACATTAACCTTTGGAGGATTAGCAATGTTTTCTAGACCAGGACAGTGTTTCAAGAATACAAACTCCAGTTGAAAGAAGATTATTAAATTAAGATAAATTATTAAAAGAAAAGAGAGAATTTCTCTTACTTCAGTTAATGTGTTCTGTCTTTTTGCTTCACTGTGTGACTAGAAACAACTAGGAGATATCGTCTCTTGCATTAGAAATGACTGTTTTAGGCCATTATTATAGTCCAAATTTCTTTTAGTGTTTGCTTTTCCTTTTTATTATACCACTGTGTCTTGTTCTATTACAGTTGCTAGGTCATTAGCTTAGAAACATAGGCAAATTCTACCAGTTCATTACTATCATACTTGTTACTTAGATGACACAGAGTAGAATTGGAATGATCCAAAGGATTATGTCCTCAAACAGTGAGTGGATGGACTGGGTGTGTTTTACATATTTGCAATGTCACTGACCGTTCTCTCTTTTCTAATAGCTACTTACTTATTAACCTAACTTCATTTTAGAACATGGGAGAAAGTTAAAACATATTATTGAGTCAAATGGACATATGTCAATACATTTTCAGGGTCTTATCACTATTCAACTCCATTTCCCAGATGAGGTTCTTGTTTTCTTTTAGATTGGTACCATGCCCAGATTTTAGTATGACTGTGTCATAAAGGTAATTGTAGAGCCACGGTGATGTTTCTTTTGCAAACACCATTCAGGAAATAATAAATCATGTTAAACTGTGGAGACATTCAGCATACAATTAACTTAGTGTAATTTACTTTTCTAAATTAAATTAAATTTAGCTATAAAACATGTCAACATCTGGTATGCAAAATGCAAATAACCTGAGGCTTTTCAAAAAACATAATTTATGGCAAAATTTAGGGCAATATACAGATCTCTTGAATTAGTCTACTGACATTTATAGTCTTATGGTTCAAATAAAGGAATCTTTAATAGCTTGGCATACCTGTTGATGTTAGATAACTGAGAAATACAAATGAGGTGAATTGATAATATTTGTAGATTGTGACTTATATCTAAGCCAGTGTATTCCTCAATTATATTCCTTGATTAATTACAATAGTCAAGATATTGGATAGATGTATTCAAATTTGCTCCATGGTTGTTATTAATTAATCCATTAAATATATATTTAGAAGCACTGGTGTGCTTTTTTGGTATTCTCATTATAATACTGCAGTTATGATGGACATTGCTAGCTGTTGGTACTTGATAGAGCAAAGTATGATTAATACTGAAGAATTGTGTTCTCAAAGCATATTTGGCTGAATGTATTTGCCATAGCATCAATGGAATTCATCATTTTCCTCCTATTACTTGCTCAAAGCATCTGCTAACAACAAAGCTTTACTTTGGAAAGTGGCTCCTCTCTGGGAACTGTTATGGTCCTGAGTTCATTACTCACAGCTCGTCTTCCCCATTTCAGACCAGACCAGACCAGTGAAGTTGTGGCACATTGATGGACAGCTGTCCTCTCCAGTATCTCTCCACCATCTTTGTGAGGCTACTTAAATTTAAATGACTTGAAATTGGAAACAATTTAGCATTTAATCCTTCACTCCCATTAGTGATTGTTGCTAGTGGTAGTCATATTGGGCAGTTCAGATTCTGGAATTGTCCCACAACTGAAGAAGTATTACTGAAAGTGCTATTCTAAAACCTCATTTGACCACTTAGTCTCTTCTGTTAATATTTACATTTTAACCCAAAAGTCTTTCAGATGGTGGCTTTTAATCTTGATTCAATATAAAGATCACTTGGGGGAGTATTTAAGACTTTTGATGCGCAATCCAGTTGGAATTAGAAGTGGGAAAGGGGTGTAGAGTGGGGGAAGGACCTGATACCAGTATTTCAAAAAAATTCCCTCAGTGATTTCAGTGAGCTGCTAATTTTTAGCACTACCTTTCTAGACAGTAATATCTCAGTGTTTCCAGTCGACCTTGAACTTGGTATTCCTGTCTTTCTTTGGCTGTACAAACTCCTTTGGAACTTGCATAAGTGGAGACAGTAGAATATAATATTATAACTCAATCTTGGGGATCTTGCAATCTACACCTTACTAGCTGCTACATGACCACAGCAACTTTTGTTGCTTCATTAGTAAAAGTGGATTATCATAGGACTCACCTTTAAAGTGAGGTCATAGAGGATACTTGTGACAATCCCTGACATTTAAGCCCTTAATAAAAATTAATACATTTTATAATAGAATATATTTTTTAACATATTATAAAATATAGCAATACTTTAAATTTGTTCTATATTATCATAGAATACGATTTCTTTTCATGAAGTTTGCCCTTCTTTTTAAGGAAATTAAAATTATTTTCTTGCTATATCCAATGCTAAGTCAAAGTGTGAATTTAGACTCCTTTGTAAAATAAATGGGGAGATATTTGGGGGCAGAAAAGCTTCTGGAGAGTCGACTTTACCTACCAGAGGCTGCTTTCTTAGCTTGCAGAATTGACTTTAAATGTCTTTATCAAATATTCTCTCTTGAGAAATGAGCAGGGCTCTAGTACCTCCATTCTTTTTTTTTTTTTTTAAAAAAGATTTATTTATTTACGCATACAGAACTGAGGTATAAGCCATAGTTGCAAGGGGGTGAGAAGCTTCACCAGAGACAGAGCAGGGAGCAGAACAGGCAGATCCATGAAGTACACTGCTGAGGGGAGCAGTGGCGGGTCAGGAGAGGTCTGCCACACCATGTGGATCACCTCCGGGGCTGGGGATCAAACTCAGACTGAAGTGGCTGTGGCCAGCTTGCAGTGCTGCGTCCTAACCCATTGCACCACCAGGGAGGGCTAGTACTTCCATTCTTTACAGCAATCAACAGCCACCTGATGGCAGGTGTAGTATGCACCAACTTTGGGATTCATGATTGGCCTTTAAAATTCTCTAGACAAGGAGCACTCAATTTGACAACTGTCTGGGAACGCGACCAGGTAGGACTTAAGCAATTTATCAGTGGATCTATGGGTTGAGTTTCCCAAGTGGATGATCTTGCAAAAGATTTCCCAAGCCAAAACTAAAATATAGTTAAACTTTATGAGCTTCATTCATCCTTTTCCTCTCTGTGGACACTACTATTTTCTTTCAAAAGGTATGTTTTCATAAGCCACCTATTAAAATGCCAAGACTCTTAGCAACTGGTTATATAAATGGACCATTTTATGATTATGTTTTAAAATGATCAAATAAAATTACTATATAAAGGAAACCCAAATTATCACTATTTCTCGAGGCCATAAAATACACTTTTTTTCCCTGTGAAAGCTTCTGTAACATTTGCAATGCTCTGATTAATCCTTTGATAGTGGGGAACACTTATAACTTGTTGAGGTGGTGAGTGAGGCTATGCAGGTGCTTAAGAAACGAAATACTCAATTCCTTAGCAGCAAAAAAGCAAAAATGAAAAAAACTGGAGTCCTTGGGCTGGAGAAGTAATTTTTGATCATAAAGAGTTGGTTTCATGGATACCTTCTAGGAGGTCTGAACTGGTGGTGATTTCAGGTGTTCCATGAATGGGAGGTGAGGAATAAATACTGACTAAATGTGAATTATTAAGCTTTAGGCTGGCGTTTACCAAAAGAGCAACATTATAGAATTTTATGGACTAGACATTGAAGTAACGACTCACAAGCATCATTTCAGTTGCTTTATCACCATCTTAAGAGTTGGATTTTATCTTTACTCCTCTATACAGATGAAATTAAAAGTGACATGAGGTCCCTGGCATATGGCAGGAAAATCTTGCCATTATTAGTAGACAGTAAAGACTCAACCTCCACTTAAATCCACTAGATACTTGGGAACTAATCACTCTGTTTAGTCTTAATGTACTTCTATATAGTACAATTTGAACGTTATGAAATAGTTCTTAGTATTCATTCTTTTTTTGTTTTCTTTTAAGGAATGAAACCTTTTCAGTCATTTTTGAAGGATGTCTAAGATGTTAAGTGGGTTAAGTCAGGGGTGAAAAAGGAAGAGACCTACTCAGTGGAATTCCCTGCTCACTACTGCGGGGGGTGGAGTGGGGTAGGAGCTTAGGTACATCAGCATATCCTTGTGCTTGGTACCTCCAGTTTGACGAACCTAGAACTTAGATACAAGCACTGTATTTCAGGGACACACTCCACACTACTATGGGCTCTTTACATTGGTGCCATTTTCTCCCTATTTTCATACTGCTGTGGTCTTTATTGTTTGGAACACCTGTTTACTCTAAGCACTTTGCATCTTTTTGATTATTTCTGTAAGATAAATTTCTAGATGTGGAATCTTTGAGTCAAATAGAATGTGTATTTTTAGAGATAATCACATTGCCAAAATTCCATCCAGAGAGATGGAAAAATGTCTCAAGTCTTCTGTTTTTTACGTCACCACTGTCATGATGTAGTATATATATTTTTCTGAATAAGTAGTATTTTGATTGGCCCAAAATAGAATTCCATTGTGTCTATTTCATTTGTTAGTGAAAGTGATCATGGAATTCCATCACTTTCCTATTACCTGCTTTACCTGCTTTTTAAAGTGCTATTATCAACATTGGCTTGTGAATAAATAGGCAGGCTTTGCTGTGGGATTTCTTGGAGCAGGTGTAAAGTGCAGTAAAGGACCCTTGGCTGTTGCATGTCTCACTGCCTGGCCTCCCCAGGAAGAATAGGAGCATGAGCCTTGTGAGATCCAAAGAGCAGGGGATGGAAGAGCATTCCTGGCACATGGGCGCGTCCTGTGTTGATCTGTACCATCTAGATTTTTCCAGATTCAGGAAGGTGCTTTCATTGCCTTGAATGCCATTGTGGTGTGCATTTTTTCTTTTTAAATACATATGCAATATATATAGTGTCATTAATTGTATGTTATTTAGAAATTCTTTGGGACATAGAATGTCAAATGTCATTTCTGATACTTAAAATTATTCTGTAATTTTTCACTCCTGGCTCAGAGTAGGTGCTTTTATGGATTCAGGGCCACAGAAACCTCTGTCTCCATGTTGCTACCCCTACAGAGGAACACTGGTTCAAGAGCAGGCAAATGCTAATAATAATAGCAACAATTACAGCAGTTCACTTTTCTAGAACCCCCACTTGGGCCCAGTTTTACATTACCTTTAGACTGAATCATAAATGTGATGAGAATGGCCACCTTACTGGCACATTATTTTCCCTTGCCCTGGAAAGAACTATCATTTGTCTAGGCACATATATTTCCTGAAAGTCCTCTAGATAGCTTGGGTTTGACTTACAGATACACAGGTCAATTTCAGTCTGGATTAACATCAGAACTTCTATGGGGTTTCCACAAAAGAAGTAGCTTTGTTTACAACTGTGTGTGTGTGTATGCAGCATATGTAAATATAGAAACGACATTCATGTTTTCAGAAATTAGAACATATAAGGTTATAATCTGTGAACTAGCTGGTAGTGAAGGTAGCTGAGTAGAAGGAAAAAATGGGAGAGAGTCTTTTCATATAGGGATCTCTCATGCCACTCAGGGTGACGGATGAGCTGGATCTTAGGACTGGACTAGCACCGGTACCTGAAAAGTCACCAGGCCTTTATCTTATTTCCTTGTCTCTGCTTTCTTGGTTCTTGCTCTATTTTCTCCTTCTGTGTAGAGCAGCTTTCATGTGGTAGAAAACATAACTATCCCTTGGTTCCTTCTACAGCTTTAGACACCCACAGAGGCTGACCCGCTGGCTCTCAGTCATAGTTCCACATTCCCTGGAAAGACGCTCTGCTTTGCCAAGCTTGGGTCAGAGGAGTGCTCTTGGCCAGTGGGTGGGACTTGGATTCCAGCCCCAACATGGCTGCCATAGCTCCCCATGGATCTGACAGGAAGCTTCCCAAGAAGAGGGCTGGCCTCTGGGCTTGGCAAACAAGCCAAAAGATGTCCAGTATAACAAGAAAAAAGCAACCCAGTAGACACAAATCTCCTAAACTCTTAACAGGAAATGCAAGCAAATATAGTCTTTATTGTTAGTTCCTGTCAGTAGGGGCTGAATGAGAAGGCTCAGGGGCAGAAGTTGCCATAGCAATAGATGCTCAACACATGTTGAGGAGCCAAGATGCAAAGATCATTCTGTGAAACTGCAAGGAGATAAGTAGTGAAGCATGTATGGTAACTTCTTACTTCTCCATGTGCATCTGTTGCTACTGTAAACCATTTTGCACTGTTTTCAGAAGTTAAAAAATGATTGTCCATTAAGAAGATAAGCTTTCTTTTTCCCACATTATGGGCTGAATGTTTGTGTCCACTCCAACTTCATATGTTGCAGCCTAGACTCCCGAGTGTTGGGATTTGAGGTCATCAGGTTTAGATGGGGTGAGGAACATGGGGATTCTCTGTGGGGACTTGTGTCCTTATAGAAGGAGATATCAAAGCATGTGCTTGTTCTCTTCCTCCCTCGCATCTTCCTTCCTCTTTCTCTCTCTTTGCCCCTCCTCTCCCATGTGAGGAATGTGTGGGTAGGGGACTATGCGTAAGCCTAAAGACACTCTCAGGGACAGAACTGGTGGGCACCTGGATCTCAGACTTCCCCAGCTTCCTCAGTGCGAGAAGTAAATTCCCGTTGTGTATGTGTAAGCCGATGGTATTTTGCTATGACAGCTCCAGCTGACTAGGACAATATGTAGTGATTCATTAAATTATTCATCAAGCCTTTGTTTAAAATCAGTGGATGAATTATCCCAACAAATGTGCAAAGTGTGTGTTCTATGCCAGCTCCTTGTGTGGTAACAAGGAAAGCTCTGGAGCCCTCCTGAAACAACAGTCTCTTGGAAAGAGACAAAGCACATCCAGGAGTAACAGAGCAAACAGTCACAAGGTGTGTAATGAAAGACTTAAAAAGGTGCCTGGAATTAATTAAGAGTCCGTGTTCTTGAGGAGGGAAAAGGGTTGTTTTCCAAACCACTCCTTTCAGATCATGAAAAACACTTTTCTAACTAGGTGACACTTGGGATGAGACTGGGAGAATGGAAAGAACTAGATAAAGTTCTTCTAGGTGGAGAGTAGGGCAGTTGCATTTCTGTGATAACGAGCAAGGCACATTGTGCTGAGAAAGAGCCTGGTACACAGCAAGTCATTATCTTTGAACAATGTTCATAGTCTGTTGTTCCATCTCAAGACTGAGGTGGCAGCACACAATCCATCCGGTCCTGTGGGGTCTTGGTAAAGGCAGCCTGTAGCTTTCTCTGAGGGAGGACACAGAGTAGGAAAGACTGATGACTCCCCGGCTGGCTGAGGGGGTGCCAGTGGATGGTGGGTGCCAGAGTTTTACCCGAGACACTTAGGTACATGCCATTTCTGTCACCACATTGAGATGTGGGCTGAGAAGTCACTGCGCAGTGGATACCCCTGAAACTGGAGCTCAGGATACATCGACAAAACTCTGTACATTGTTAAAAAAAATCACTCAAGCAAATACTTAGTGAATTACTGAGAAGGAAAATACATCCACTCATTGCTAATTTACCCATGAATTCTTGGCAGTTTGATAATTGCATATTATTGTACACAGTGTGTGTGTACGTGCGTGTGTGCGTGCATGCTGTATAAATAGCAGAGGCATGGAACTTGAACTGGTACTAACCATATCTTCTGGAAGTGTAGAAATCCAGTTACCATATGTCAAGATAGGGCTATCCCCCTTTGGTTGACAAGGAAATGCAGGAACTCCAGCAGAGAGCTGACATCATCTGCCTTCAGACCACTGACAGCGATGGAACCTTTGCTGGATCCTTGGAAATTAGAGAAGCAAAATACCCATCAGTTCATTTGATTCTCTCCAGGGAGCCAAGTTGGAGTTCATTTTCCATTTGTTGTGGTTACTAGTTTCTTGTCTGGAGCAGTTTCTGACTTGTGTTCCTAATCAACACTCTAATGGAATTACTCATGTTTCATTTAACAGTCTGTCTTGAAATAACCTTTTGGAAGTATTACTTTTCTGGTAGATGTATTATTGGCACACTCATTGTCCTTAGGTACATGGGGTAGAGACTGAATAAAAGAGAGACCTCCTGCTGCTCCTGCCTCAGAGGCAGTCTGTCTCCCTGCCACCATCTGAAGGCCAGAGGGAAGAAATGGCCCCCAAGTCCTGCAGTACATGAATCCTCATGGTCAGCAGCCTTGCCTTCCAGTTCACATGAAGTTTCTTTACTTGTGACATTACAGCAAGGATGATGTTGATGGCACTTTTTTATGTTTAATTTCTTTATTTGTGTATTTTTTACATCAGGTGCATTCTCCATAGAATTCCCATGCCCATTTCCCCATGCACCATCACCACAGTCCCTTGTGTTCTTCCTGCCTGAGTGTCGTTTTCTCCCTCACCCTCCTCTGCAGAATGTCTCTGATTTATAGTTGTCTGATTATTTTTGTTTAATTTTATTGTATTGTTTTTATTAATCATTATTTTTCCCCTTGATTCCTTATTTGGTTCCCCTATATTCCTTCTGTGTGAAACCATCCAGTATTTTTCTTTTTCTTTCTGACATATTTCATTGACCATAAATCCCTTCTAACTCCATCCATGTCGACATGGATGGCATTAGATTATCTTTTTTGGGGGGGAGGGGCTGAATAGTATTCCATTGGGTATATATATCACACTGGTGGCACTTTTTGATGAGTGAATTTATGTACTGGCTTGTGTTTCTGTAATAGATGAAATAAGATACTTGGGAAAAGAACACATCCTGAAATGAAGGGAAATTAAATAAAAGTGTGTGACATTGAAAATGTGGGTGCTTAGAAGAGCAGTAGAGAGAAAAGCAGCCCGGATGAGTTCTAGAAATTGAATAGAGAGCTCTTTAGAAAGAGGATATGTGTGGTGCTCACCACAGGTTATGGGCCAGGCTGACTGTCTCATGTGTGTGAAGTGTGTCTGTTTTGCTTATATAGCTTCCACTCTCCTGACTTTGGTAAGTGACCCCACTTTTCTCCAGGCAGCCTCTTTTCTGGCTTCCAGGCTCCAGTGTTGGGCATGACTGGACCAGTCAATGAGATTGCCTCAACTTCAAATTGTGTTGTGTTTGATTGTTGGGGATTCCTCTGGGATATGGGACTGATCAGAACAAAGAGAACAGCTCTGCAAGTATTTCTGAACGACCCCTAATTTAAATTGTTTTTTTCCCATTCCATTGATGTCTCTTCTCTTCTCTGTCAGCAGTTGCCTCCAGACATCTGATGTGTATCAGTGCTATTATTTCCATATTGCAAGAGAATTTACCATGGACGATATCTGAGAGCTGTATTTCTGTGATCCTGGTAAAGGATTACATAAAATTCTCTCACCTACTTATTTAACTCCCTTTGGAAATGATGACAATTGTTGCTGTGTCCCAACTACCTTAAATTTTAATTTATCTCCTCTTGCATTGGAGCTGCTGAAGTGTCCGGAAACAACCATAGGGTCCCAGAGTGGTCAATTATCCCAGCTATTAGAGCATATCATCACTCTCTGCCATGGGGATGCTGTGGAACCTTCAAATAGTGTTTCTGCAACACTCTGATGTGTGCATATGTGTGTGTGCAGCTAATATTTCAATGTAAATGCATTTCTTAATAACCCACCCATGGACCTTTGTGCCATAATCATGGACTCAGTTCTCCTTTGGAATTCCCAGTATCCAAATATTTCTCTCAGCATAAATATCTGTATTTTAGATTATTCTCACCCTGGGTATTGCTCTCATTTTCCCACCATAAATCTTTTGCTTCATTTTTTCCCCTTTGGATTATCCAGGAGACAGAGTGTTCATGCACCTCACATGGCCCTGCTGAGATAGAGCTGTAAAGCCAAAATTCCTGTAGAGAGAATTCATTAATAAAAAAATCTGATTGTACTTAAGATAAGATTTTAAATAAGCCAAGACCCACATGGGACCGAAACAGTTCAAGATTGACAGACGAAAGGAGCAGTCTCTAATTTGCTTTTGTTTTTAAAATTTATTCATATTTATTTATGCATTCAAGAACTGGGTTGGAGGCCAGAGGTGCAAGACATGAGAGGACTCCCCGGAGACTGAGAGGGGAACAGAATAGGCAGATCCACTGAAATACACTGCTGAGGGGAGCAGCAGGTAAGGCAGGAGAGGTCTGCTGTGTCATATGGGTCACCTCTCTGGCCAGGGTCGGACTCATGCTGCTGTGGCTGGTGGTAACTTGATAGTGCTGACACTTTGATCTCTGCCCGATCAGGGAGGCCCCAGTCCCTAATTTGTGAGGTAGTTGGAGTCTGAGGCTTGAGTTCTTGATCTCATGAAGTTCTCAACACGCAGTGTGACTGAAGGGTGTTTATTTAACCTGTGTCAGTTACTGTCAATAATATATTGGCCATTCACATTATTGTCCCTCACCCTTGAAATCATTGTGTCCCCAGCATTTGGGGCTAAATTTTGGCTCCCTCAAGAAAGCCGGGTGTGTGACCTTGGGTAATTAATTTCCTTTTTGGACTCTGTTTTCTCACCTGATCCATCTAAATGAGAGGTCCCTTTGTTGTATATTGACCTAATATGTAAAGCAGATGCTATGAATAGAAACCACACTGGATTTCTCTGCCAAGTGTCGAGTGTCGGAGGCCTCCCTCAGCTGCCACGAGACATCATCTCTTCTATCTTTGGGTGCCGTATTCTGCATTTCCTACTGTGTTGGAATAGCTGTTCCTGTACTCCCGCTGGTGTTCTGTGTTGTGGAGATGGCAGTGTGGAGCATTGTGGTTAAAATGACTCAAGTGGTCAGTCTGAACCCCTGGTCAACCTCTTAGCCACTCTGTGACTTTGCATAGGACATTAACTTCTCTGAACCATTGTTCCTTTATAAAATATGGAAAAATTTAATAACCTCAAGGTTGCTTTACAGAATAAAGCACATATATAAAGTGCTCACCACAACTAATATAGAATACTGAATGCAGTGTTTTGTTTTATTTTTGTGGTTGCTGTTGTTACTATCATGATGAAGATGATGATCATCATCATAAATGAGTGGTTCTCTAGCCAGGGCCAGTTTCAACCTTTGGGGATATTGGGCTTGTCTGGAGATGTTGGTTTTGATTGCCACATGTGGGAAGGTGCTGCTGGTTTTAGTGGGCAGGGATGGAGGTTGCTGACAATGCCCTACAATGTACAGGGCAGCCCCCCATCATCAGAAAGATGATCTGGTCCCAAGTGTCAAGGTTGAAAGCTGATATAAACTGTCCTTCCCCATCAGTGATGTCACCTGGAAATTTGTCCTACTGCTTGAGGTTCTGTGATGAATTACTGTGCCCCTTGTACTTGAGCCATCTGAAAAATGGCCTATTTTATAAAAGATGAATTCTTTAGGACTTCCTGCCATTTTTATTTCTGTCCTGTGCCAAGCAGAGCCACCACTGCCAGGCTGAGTGGAGTTGCTAGTGGTGTGGGACTTCTGGGCTTCCCCAGCCATAGGATGAATGCTTTTTATTTTTTTCAAACCTGAATGTTATAAATGGGACTTGAATGTTCTTGGAGTTGTCTCAGGGAGAACTGGAGAGTCAGCTTTAGAGCTGTCTCCAACAGTGCTGGGTTCTTGTTAATTTATCATTATTTAACTTAAAGGTTTGAATAATCTCTCTGGGCCTTAATTAAACCGTTTTTTGAAGCGCTTGTCTTTCTCTGTGTTAGAGAAAGTGTGAAGTATTTTATCCTTTCCAAAATCTATTTAACAAATTTATTTGCCTGACACAAGAGTTACATGGAATAAGACTTCAAAAAGGGAACAATTTTAAGATGAGAATTTTGAGGGTGTGCGTCAGTTCACACCTAAAAACTTCCTAGGTATCCTTTTTTAAAAGCCTATATATATATATATATATATATATATATATATATATATATATATAGCATTGAGTTTTGAGACAGAGGGTGTTATCACTAGGAATATTAATATAGCTTAATATGCAGATTGCTCTTCATAATAAATGTCACCTACATAATTTTCATCTCCTGATACACTCCTAATACTATTTTAGTCTATATTGCTTTATTAGATGGAGATGTTTCCTCTTTGTGGTTAAAAAATTCAGTTTATTTGGCCATTTGCTCCTTCAAAAATCGCTTTCACTTTGCAAGTTGCACAAAACAAAGATACAACTCAAAGTAGAAGATGTTATTAAAAAGACTGAAGGAGACACGCCTTGGGAGGTTGGTAGAGAGTAGTAGATATGTTGTCTCTGTCTTCATGCATCAGGACACCTGTGTGTCTGTATCCATCAGCAGGGACCATCCAAATGTAGATGCAAAGTTTGTGTTCCTTGCTGTAGGTAGGTTGGGGGGGGAGGTGGTCAACAAAAGACACACACAGGACATCATCTGTTATATAACAACTTAGAGTCACCAAAGAAGAAAAATGGTCAGGTGTGCAGTACTTGAGACAAGAGACTAAGTTTTCTTCAGTTTCCAAATTTTTTCTGTCAGCTGTTCAATAATCACTTAATTGCATGTTGGTCAGACGCCAGGAGTTGTGTACTTGATAGAGATTACAAAGAAGAACTAAGAAAGATGTCCTAGCCTATGGATTGCTGCTACTAATTTACTAATTTGAATTGCTATGAACATTTGGGTAGAGCTACTGGTCTCTAATCTCAGTGCCTTGTGGGTCTTGAGGGCTCGGGTAGGACCTCATATTTTCAGGGGACTTTAAAGTCATTGTAGAGGATTTTTTTACTTTCAGTCTGTCACTGAAACGCTTTCCTTTCCTCTTTTTTATTTCATTTGAGTTAGTTACATAAGTAATTTAGGAATGCATTCATAAGATCAAAATTGAAAGCCCTAACACAACAGGAAAATTGCCTCCATTTCCCTTTCTGTCCTTCTTCCCTCAACCAAATAGAAGTTAGAGTTCCTCTTTCAGAGGCACGTGTTTTGTTCAGATCTTTTCTGACAGAGAAGGGAAGGAGAAAGAGAGAGTGGAAAGGAGGACAGAGTTTTCAAGGACAGGGCTTATATTTCAAGGACAGGGCTTATATCTCATGGCCTGGCAGATAGTAGCAGCTCAATTAAAATTTAACTCAACATAATAAAAAAATAAATTCCATCATGTCTTGATGGAATCTAAAATCTGAACAACCTGGCATTTTCTAGAATGTTTGCATCTTATGTTAACATCACACTACCTTTCCCAGCTCAAAGTTTCAAATTTAGTTCTCTTATTCAGTCTTTTGAATGTATAGTGTCAGATCTGGAAACACCTCATGTCATTAATACTGATGGCTTTAGTGTTTTTGTTTAACTAGGAACTAAACATTTGGTGATTTTAAAATCTTTTTATCCTGACTTTCTATGATCATGTCTTTTCTTTTCACAAGTGACCATCCTGTTGGAAATTTTCAATCTCTGGAGTTAGCTCAGAACAGCTTTACCCTGACTTGTCCTTTATCTCTCATTTTCATAAACATCAAAAATAGAAACCAGTGTTGCTTAGCAGTTTGCAAATAAATGTAAGGTGACTAAGAAGAAGAGCTAAGTAAGAATTTCTAGGGAGCTTTGCTTGAGGTCACCTGATTTATCTAATTCTCTTGCCTCCAAGATAAACAAAAATCTATATAACAAATAGGTTCACTTTAAGACAAAGGAAGTTCATACATGAGTGAAATGCCAAGGAATTCCTGGTAGAATCTAAGAACATTGGAATATGTTAAAGCCATTGCAATGGAGAGATTTACTTTTCATTCTTAGTGTTTATTAATTGTCCTTCCCAGAGAAGTTGCCAGTTTCTCATAGGACAGTTCCCCCCCCCCCCAATTGGAAACTGTGAGAATGGACATATTGCTGTGGATGCATCACTGGGCTGTGCTCTGGGATGCGGAAGGAAACTGAGACAGTAGTGAACTGGACAAGTGAATGTGCAGGCCTGACCTTTCCTAAAGATGTCTTTGACCCCTTCTGAGGATAGGTAACTCAATTTTCTAAAAAAGTTGTTATTTCTTTATGTGTACAAGAACTGAGGTGTAGGCCAGGGGTTGCAGGGGGTGAGAGGACTCATCAGAGACAGAATGGGGAGCAGAACAGGCAAATCTGCCGAAATCCACTGCTGAGGGGAGCAGTGGGCAAGACAGGAAAGGTCTACAGTGCCATGTGGGTCACTTCATTGCCTGGGGATTGAACTCAGGCTGTCATGGTGATAGCACTGAGACTTAACCCCTAGGCCACCAGGGAGGCCTGAAATCCAGATTATTAAAGAAGGCTCTTTAGTTTTAAGTAAGATACTCTGAGGTGATTGTATTAAATATTTAATACTTCACCCTCAACATTTTACTCAATCATACATTGAGACTAACATGGCACCTTGCAATGGAAGCAATGAGAATTAATGATGAAGAAGGAGAAGCAGAGGATAATGACTAGTATGTCCAGTGGCTCGCTCTGTTTTAGGCATTATTGTGAACACTTTACATGCGTTAAGGCTCTGTTGTTTGCTATGATGCTGGAGAGGGCAGGTATTATTATCCGCATTAACAGAGGAGGATGGAGGCACAGGGGGATTCAGGACCATACCTAAGGCTGCTCAGATCAGTGATGGACCTGGAATTTAGTAACCTGAATTTTCAGGGCATCAGAAAGTCCAGAAACTTCATACATTATATTTTTGAACCTCATACTAGTTGTGGTTCAAATAATTTGCTCACTAGTTTTTTGTTTTTGTTTTTATTTTTCTTTCTCCTCTTCAAATGAGCAGCCATGTTTTCAACTGGACATTTTCCTGTAAAGCATTGGGTACAATATGAGAAAAGATGTAAAATATGGCACAGCGGGTTAAAGCCCAGCACTAAGAAGCTAAAGCCACTTCAGCATGAGTTTGACCCCCACCCCAGGAGGTGACCACGTGGCGTGGCAGACCTCTCCTGACACACCTGCTGCTCCCCTCAGCAGTGTGCTTCGTTGATCTGATGCCTGTTCTGGTTCCCACTTTGTTTCTGGTGAATCCTCTTACTGCCCCTGTACCGCAGTTCTGTATGCATAAATAAGTAAATATAAAAACATAAGATGTAAAATATATAACATACAACATTTTTTATTGATAAGAATTCTTTAAACACTTGTCAAAAGCAATACACAAATATATGCTTTAATATTCATTTACACTACAGTTAACTGACCACGTACCACCTTTTAGGTGTAGCCATAGCATTTCTAGAAATTCTTTTCATTAACAGAAACCTCAGTTTACAAGGGTTGCCTTAGATCCTGGGATATTTATTTTGACCACTCTCAGAGTTGAGTCTATAGAGTTTAAAGGTGCCCAAGTCATTCTCTCCATACCAGGTAAAGAGGCACGAAGTAGAGCTCCCGACACCCATCTTGACCTGAGTCCTACCTCTGAAGTCTGTCTTTGGAACTTCAGAGTGGGGTCTTTGATGTACAATTCAGAATTGTGTCTGCTCCATGGGCTCTGAAGATTTATGCTTCTTCTGAGGGAGAAGGCCATGGACAAGTGCCAGGTGGTCATTGTTCAAAGCTTCTCTGACCGGGCTTTATTTTTAAGGGGAAGAGTTGAAAGAGTTGTGTTCTAGGCATTCAGGCCTGTTAAAGCCCTTACAGGAGCTATAACCCCACAGCCTTCCTGCCCACTGACAGGCTATTTCAGGGCAGGGGTGTCCTTGGCCATCACATGAGGTCATAGCAGGATTTCCCTCCATGCTAAAGAAATGCCAGTAATATGCAGTGTTGTTTTTCCCCATTTCTGTTCTGGGTTTTTCAAATTGTCTGAATGTTAATACTATTAAGAACATTAAAATTTAGGGAAACTGGGTCTTTGCTTTCTCATTTTTCATTTTAAAGCTGTTTAATCAGACACAGGAATTGCTATATGTCTATCAGGGTAATTACAGCATTTTCTGGAATAATGCATTTAGTTAGTCCTAGACTCTCTCGAGACAACTCATCCCTATTTAAACTTCCTCAGGGGCTTCTGTAATGACTATTGTAGTCATGTTATCTGTCTGCACGCTTCCTTGACACCTGGAGAGACCTTCTATTGTCTGCTCTAATTAGCCTTGGCTTGTATCTTAGAGACTGAATTTTTCCTTTATCCCCAAAGTTCAAATATTACTATCAAAAGGTTGCTGCAGTTTCACTAGATAGCAAATAATCATAGCTCACACATTGCCAAGGTTTTCCAGGTGAATAATAAGTAGTTTTTTTTTTTAAACTTATTTATTTGTGCATACAGAACTGGGATACAGGCCAGAGGCCAGAGGCTCAGGGGTGGTGAGAGGCTTCACCATAGACAGAGCAGGAAGCAGAACAGACAGATCGAGGAAGTACACTGATGAGGGGAGCAGCGGGTGGGTCAGGAGAGGTCTGCCACGCCATGTGGTCACCTCCGGGGGCAGGCGGGAATTGAACTCATGGGGAAGTGGCTTTAGCTTCTTAGTGCTGTGCTTTAACCTGCTGCGCCACCAGAGAGGGCCAGTTTTTTTTTTTAAATGATTAATTTTACTTCAAGATCCCACCCTGGAAACATAAAAGAATTTCAGCAATAGGGTCGTATATAGTAACAAGAGTTTTGTTTCTATTCTGAAGACTGGACGGGACTATGGTCATCTCCTGGATTAGTTAGCTTTGGTCATGTGAGTCTCACGTGGAGGCAGGCTCAGTGTCAGGGGCCTGCAGTGATAAGTTGACAGCAGTCAGAATGGATGGTGTGGGTGTGGCACACAGTATGGCTGGCATGCACTGGCTTAGGAAATAATCTCATGTAGAAAGCATGCTGATTTGAACATGCTTTTCTTATACCTGCTTCTTATCAGTCTACAGAATGGAAAGGCTGTCTGCTATGTAACTACAAAGGCTAAGATTGCTAGATCAAATGCCATAATGATTTGAGTCCAGACTACCATTTTCCTACTTTATTAGCTTAAGCTGATGCTTAAGCTAATGTGAAGTTGATTTACTAGGACTAGTAAAACATTATACTAGCAAGATCTAACTATGTATTTGGGAGAAATTGACTATACTTTCGTCTAATGATAATATTTTCTGCTTAAGTAGTAAAATAACCACCCAATTTGGCTTTTAGTCAAAAGAAAGATCATTACGAGACTTCAAAAGGATAGGATTAGAAATTCAGAGCCTGGGTTAATAAAGGGCTGATTTAAGCAGAGCTGAGCTGGGAAAACATTTTGTAAGGAGGCCTCCAATGAGTTTCCTTCTTTACCATGAACTGCTGTGATTAAGACAGCAATACGATCAAAAGATCAAATGAGACTTTTTATCCTTTGTTTTCTTTCTTCTTCATTATGGTCTAATGATCTTGTGTTGTTCTTAGTGGAATTTTGCATTGTGAATATTGTATCGTGATTTTTAGTGTTGGGCTTATTTGGTAAAATTGGTGTAGCATAAATTTGCTTGGTTTGTAGGAAGACTAAACCTAGTTTTCTTTCCAAGCAGTCCCCCCCCCCCCCGCCGCAACTTCTTTGTGTTGATCACATTTATGTCTGCAAGTACTGAAATGAAAGGTATGGTTATGATGCTTATATAATATTTCTCTGTGCACGAAGACTGTTTCAAAGACTTGAAAGATTTAGACTTGTGAGCACGATGCTTCCTTTATATGAAAATTAGAACAAAGAGAGCAAAATTGACCCAAATTGCATATTAATCAAGGTATTTTTAAAATCATGTTTTGTGGCTTTTTTGCATTTGCCAACTGTTCCATGTACACAGAGTCCCCCCATTTGTGATCCCTAAATGCAACAACAGGTCCCAGGGAGAGTGAGACTATTGCAAAATCAGCCCCCTGAGGTGTTTCTAGCCCTTCATTCAATGTTTAA
>NW_004567105.1:49056242-49064117 GCF_000260355.1 Condylura cristata
TCTTAGTGCTGTGCTTTAACCCGCGGTGCCACCAGGGAGGGACCTGGAGCCCCTTTTCTTAAAAGTGACAGTCGTCATTTGGTAAATTGGAACTTACAGATTTAGAGTTGATTTTTGAATTTTCCTTAGGTTGGCTAGTTGATTTTGCTTCAATTGTACACTGGGAATTATGCAACAAGTCCTCTTGGGATTAGTTGAAGAATTAAATGATGCTCAACAGTGTGCACAACTGAAGTGCCTTAGAACTATGCTAAAGTGTAGGAGGGAATTTCAGCATTGTGACTGTCTCTTGGCCCCCCAAACATGGCTATCCAATGCTCTTGTCAGAGCCCGCAGGGTCTGGGGACTAAGAAAGATAAGCCCCTTTGGGAATTGGGCAGAGGACAAGTGTTCCCTTCAGAGTCTACTCACTTGCTTTTCTTATCACCACACCCAGGAAGGTTTTTATTATTAATTTTGTCTTGTTTTGTGTTTATTGCTTTGGGAGTAAAAAAGCTTCTAAATTTTCCTTTTTTTTTTTAATTGAGCAACACCCACTCATGTTGTAGATGCCATGGTGCACTAATGGTATTTCTTGTGAGAGCGCCCCAGTTTTCCAAAAACTGACTAGTTTGAGACACTTGAGTTTAGTGTGGGTAGTAACACAAAGAATAATGCTAGCTGGAAGGAATGTAGAGAGAGCTACTGCGGAGATGATTTTATCCCAGTAGAGGGTCTTGAGTGTAAGCCAAATGGAAATCTTTGCAGTCTCTAGACCTCAGTGATGCAGCTGGCAAGTGGACCTAGCAGGAGAGAATTTAGGCAAAACAAACTGGAAAAACAGCTCCATAAAATAAGCTTGAAATGAGTCATCTAAAACGTATAGGGTAAAGTGGTCATAACTTATGTACATGCTAGCAACTTGCTTCCAGAGGGAAACAGCTGTTATGGTAACAAATAAATCATATGTGGAATAGTCAGGCCAGAGATGGGGTCCAAGTCCTGCTATTAAGTGCCTGACCTTCCTTCGCAGTCCATTTCCCTTTCCGAACCCCAAGAATGTTATTTGTGAGGTTGGAATGAGAACGCCTACTTTGTAGCACAGAGTGCATTTCAGAACTATTGGTAAATCTTTACCATGTTCTTAACACACATGTGACATGAGTCCTGTCCAAGTGGACTCTTGGAGAACTTCTCACATTTGTTTCTTATGAACTTACTTGGGTACAGTTGAGTGACAACATGTGTTAATCAAGTAATTTCCTTGATTTGATCTCAAGGAAATTTAGAAGAGTCCGGAAAATGTGGGGGAAAAGAAACTTGCAGTTTCTAGACATGAGGCCCATGGGTTGATTCCCTAAGGATCCAGGCTAACGAAACATTTTTCATGATTGGCGGGTGCTGGGCTCTTTAACCCCAGTTCATTTAGTTTGTTCCATGCTTGGCTTGAACCATACTAAGCTGTCTCTTATTTCTTGAATTTGCTATGTTACTCTGCTTCCAGACCTTTGTGCAGATTTTCCCTTCTGCTTAGGGTGCTTTTTTTTTTTTTGAATCACTTCAATGGCTTTGCTCTTGCTTGTAACTTTCTATTGCATTTTCAAGCTCATTTATAGTTACTAAAAGCCACCCAAGATTAAATGAAGTGTTTAACCTGTGTGTCCCCATTTACCAGAGCTGACCACTGCCATTCCATTCTCTTGTTAGTGTCCATTGCTGTTTGCCTACCTGGGCTATTGCATCATAAGCTCCTAGTGGGCAGGGCATAAGCCCTTCTTGCAATCATCTCCCCAAGCTTCTAATATTGCCGCCAGTTACTTGGAATACTCCGCAAGGGTGTATAAACGAATGGTGTGTGAAAGTCAGTGCTCTCGTCACTCAACTGTAGTGGATTTTGGTGTTCTATTTAAAGTTTCTGGGCTGCCCAGAACTGGCCCAACATAAAATCTTTGTTTTGACAGTAGATTGTTCACTTAAAAATGACAGAGGAAGACTTTTCAAGTTGAGTTTATCATTTGGTTATCCGCTTTCTTCTAGAGTTTGTTGATGTGTAAATGCTCCTAGAGTTTTGATAACTTCAAGGTGCCTTCAGGTTGACTGCATCCTGTGTCTGTAATAGCTCACCCTTCACCGTGTGTGAATCCCAAATGAAAAATATGTTTAAATAATCATGCTTAATTCTTATTATGACGTAGTATAGAAGGAAACAGAATTTTTACAACTTAATTTGTCTGCTAGGGATGAGCTATTGTTGTTCCTGCTTCAGATACTATTTTTTTTTAAAGATTTATTTATTTGTGCATACAACTGGGGTATAGACCAGAGGTGCAGGGGTGGTGAGAGGCAGAGACAGAGTGGGGAGCAGTTCAGGCAGAGCCACTGAAATACACTGTTGATGGGATCAGCAGGCGGTCAGGATGGGTCTGCTGTGCCATGTGGGACACCTTCGGGGTGGGGATCCAACTCCTGCTGAGCTGCTGTGGCTAGCTTAATAGGGCTGGCTTTATTTATTTATTTTTTAAAAAAGATTTATTTATTTTGTGCATACAGAACTGGGGTATAGGCCAGAGGCTCAGGGGCGGCTAGAGGCTTCACCAGAGACAGAGTCGGGAGCAGAACAGGCAGATTGTAGAAGTACACTGCTGAGGGGCCTCCAGGGCAGGCGGGAATCGAACTCATGTGGAAGTGGTTTTAGCTTCTCAGTACTGTGCTTTAACCCGCTGAGAGTAGGGCTGCCTTTAACCCATTTCCCCACCAGGGAGGACCCTCCAGATGCTATTATGATGTCAGACTATTAGAAATATGAGCTAGAAGGACAGGAGTCTGGTTTCCTCTAATGAAATGATCTGTCTATGGTTTATTAAGAGATACATTGATTGGAGAACTTTCAGTAGGAGAACAAAGATAATGTACAGAGACAAATATGTCAATCAATATTACAGGATTCTTTGGCTAAAGGAGTCATGGTTAACTCTACAGAATGTCACTATGAACTTGTTTAAGAGATGTTTATTCAGTGAAATGACTACCAGTGTTTTTATTTTGTAGGATCAAGGGAGGGAATTATTTCAGTCTGGCTTCTAAGGCAAAGTAGATGAAAGTTTTCTCATATTTAAGAAATATGGATTTACTCTTTCATTCGTTTATCTTATTCATTTAATAAATATTTGTTGAATGTCAATTATACCAGGCAGTGTTCCAGAGGCTAGAAATAGAGAACCAAAGACAAGTATTTATAACATGTTTCATTTCTTGTGATGATTTATATTATCTCAGTGAATTTTATGCTAAATAAATAACTTGTATAATCCATTGTATGCCTAGAAGGGAATGAAATGAGCATCATGCAGTGTTATCCATAGTTTATTATTGAAGTTTAATTTAAACATTTACTTTTCATCTGTGGCTAAATCATGTCATGATTTTCTCAACCTATCACCAAATTTGGTTACACTGTTGGCTTACATGGATTGGATGAAACTTCCTAATCTACCCATCCCCATAAAAAAGAAAGGAAGGAAGAATGATAAAGATAGGAAGAAGGATTGAGATCTGGTAACAATTACCCAAGGTAATTTAGATTCTGCTTTTCTGTAACTATGAAGAATGCGCCCTCTTGTGGCTGACTCTGGTTTTACTATGATTTCTGCTATCTACTTCCTTAAATAAAAACTATGCAGTAACTCACGAACACATGTGGAGTACAGAATATAAATGGCATTTAAACAGTTTTATTGAGATGTAATTAATACAACATGCAATGTATCCCAGAAACACGTGCAAGGCAATGTTTTTAACAGATTGACAGTCTCTTTGACCATTGTTACAATGTTAAATTTAATTTCAATGTTAAATTTTTATCCCCCTCCAAATGGAATCCTACATACGTTCCTGTCACTTCCTGTTCACATTTCCTCCTGACTACAGGGCCTAATAAACCCCAGATCTCACCTTCTGTATAAATTTGTGTATTCTGGATGTCTCATATTAATGGAAATCATGAAACATGGTCTCTTGTGACTGACCGCTCTCCCATACTGTATGTCCAGGTCTACCTGTGTTGTAACATGTAAGAGCACTTAGCTCCTTTTTATTGCCTATGTCCTGTGTATGGACATACTACATTTTGTTTATCAAGTCATCAGTTTATAGACTATTTGATTATTATGAGTACCGCTGCTTAGAACACTCTGTTTCTCTGTGGCCATGGGTTCATTTCTCTTCCATAGGTCCCTAGCTCTAGAATTTCTGGGTTGTATGGTAACTCTATATCTTATTTAAAAAAAAAAAAGATTTATTTATTTGTGCATACAGAACTGGGGTACAGGCCAGAGGTACAGGGGCGGTGAGAGGATTCACCAGAGACAGAGTGGGGAGCAGAACAGGCAGATGGTTGAAGTACACTGCTGAGGGGAGCAGCGGGCGGCCCAGGAGAGGTCTGCCACGCCATGTGGTCACCTCCTGGGCAGGCCGGATCGAACTCAGCTAAAGTGGCTTTAGCTTCTTAGTGCTGTGCTTTAACTCGCTACGCCACCAGGGAGGGCCCACATCTTACTTTTTAATGAACTTCCAGACTATTTTTCCAAAGTCCCTGACCCATGAGGATTTCAATTTCTTCATATCCTCACCAACACTTGTTATTATGTCTTTTTGATTTTATCCAATCTAGTGGTTATAGAGAGCTCTTCTTTAAATAATGTCTATTAAAATTCTTGACTCAGTTGTAGATTGTATTTTCACTTACCTAATAGTATCATTTGTGGCATAAGAGTTTTTTATTTTGATTAGTCCAGTTTACCTGTTGTTTTCCCTTAGTTATTTAGTTTGGCTCTGGTCATGAAATTTACTGCTGTGCTTTCCTTTAAGAACTTTGTAATTTTAGCTCTTAGGTTTTTGGCTTATAATCCATTAACCACCTTTTACCAGTAGCTCAGTAAAAAAAGTTTCCCTCAGGTGTTGCAAAGACTTAATGCGATGCTCTCTATTCCTGAAACATAGCAAACACTCAGTATATACTAATTACTATGGTTATTGAACCTGAAAATAGGTCAGCTTGACTAAAATAGAGCCCTTCAAGCCATCAAGATATTACTACCATAATAGTTAAACATCAGTTATTTTGGAAGGCAGGTTAAGGCAAAAAAAAAAAAAAAAATCCTAATAAAGAAAACCTCTCTTCTAATTTAAATGAATTTCATTTTGCAAAACATCCATTCAATTCTTTTATAGTCTTTCTTATTTCAAGATATCGAGACAGAACTCAACATTTTTTTAAATTGCTCTAACAAATGACTGCAAACTTAGTATCTTAAAAGAGAGTTATTATCTTATAGTTTTTTTAGCTTAAGAGTCTAATGGGGGCCTCATTGTGCTAAAATCAAGTTGCTGGCTGGGCCTCCTTCTAGTCTTTATGGAAGAATCCATGTCCTTGATGCTTTCAGTATCTAAAGGTGCTTTTCTTCTGCCTTCAAAGCAGGTGATATTACAACTGTCTGTACCTTTCGACCCCAGTCAAACCCCCCTCTGATTCTTCTCTTTCACTTTTCTACACTTAAGAACCCTGATGACTGGTGTTTCACACAACTCGCCCCCATTAATACAGGATAATCTTCCTATTTTAAAGTCACTATAATTAACCTCCTCATTCCCTTTTGCCCTGCAACATATTTACAGGTACTGTGGTTGAGGGCATGGACATCTTTGGAGGCCAACCGTGTTTCTAGTTAGAATTGTTGCCAGCTTGGCTCTCCCTATTGGCCTAGGGTTTAAATCTCAGCACTACCACCCTGAAGACCTGCAGTGAGGGTCTGAGTTCGATCCCAGGCCAGGGAGCTAACCCACATGCAGCAGACCTGTCCTGTCTTGCCAGCTGCTCCTCCTCAGCAGTGTGTTTCAGGAGATCCACCTGTTCTGCTCCCCACTCTGTCTCTGGTAAATCATCTCACCATCCCTCCCCCACACTTTAGCCTGAACCCCACTTCTTCTATGCAAAAATAAATAAATCTTAAAAAAAAAGAAAGAATTGTTACCAGCTTGATTGCAGATTATTTCCCTTTGGTAGGGTTTCCAACCTAGGGACATGCAATGATGAATTGATATGAAATGCATCAAGTCCCAAACTTTCTGAGGCAAAGCCATCTGTCAGTCCAGCCAGAGAACTTTTCACTTGTCTGGCTTTGCAAACAGTCTTAATGTTGGCAGTGGGGGGCTCAGTGGTTAGATGCTCCAGCCTGACACTGATCCGTTACTTGAGGAAGCTACCTAAATGGTATTCTGTACTCCCAGAAGGGCTGCGTGATGGAGATTAATCAGAATGGAGCTAAAGCTGTTAGCAAATCCCTTTTGTGGTAGCTGTTACTATGGCTGTTGCTGATACTGGCCCTGAAGCTGTTATGATCCTCTAACAGCTTCTCAGTCATCAGATGAGCCTGAATTATCTATAATATGAGTTTAATGTCGAGTCAATTTCATTATATACTTGGTCCTTGAAAAGCTGCAATTACTCTATAATTTGTATAATAATTCTTTTAATGACTCAATTTCAGTGAAACAAACTATTTCGTTTAATAAACAATCCCTAATCGGGGTAGATAAGGTGTTTGTAGAGATGAACCAGTCAGACATGTAGAGGGTCAAATGAAGCGTGATCCTTATTAGCCTTGTTCAGAGACGTGTTCACAGAAGCCACAAGATAGCTTAGCTGGACCACTGTTAAGTGTGGTGGATGTTGTTTGCAGACACTGTTCTGTTCCCCTTCCACGTTTTCAGAAATAGAACATGGTACTGAAATATAACAACTGAAAAATACAAAAAAATAAAAATCACCTGGAATCCCAGCTCTTAAAAAATATGAAGTAAGTAGTTCAAATACCTTTTTTTGCCCTGTGTGGACTAGATTCTCCTCTGATCAGATGCCTCCTTCTGTTAAACCACTGTTAATAATTTAGTACACATACTTTCTTAGTTGTCCTAATTTTTTATAACAAACCCATACAGAACATACATGGTGGTTTTATCCATTAAGTTGAATAAAGTAATGTATTTTAGAAGTTAGAATTTTCTTTTTAAAGATTTGTTTATTTATGCATACAGAACTGAAGTACAAGCCAGAAGTGCAGGGACATGAGAGGATTCACCAAAGACAGAGTGGGGAGCAGAACAGGCAGATCGACGAAGTATACTGCTGAGGGGAGCAGCCAGCGAGTCAGGCGAGGTCTACAGCGCCATGTGTATGACCTCTGGGCAGGGATCGAACTCATGCGGAAGTGGCTTTTGCTTCTTAGGACTGTGCTTTAACCTGCTGCGCCAACAGAGAGGGCCAGAAATTAGAATTAAAAAAAAAAAAAGGAAAAGCTTGTTCTCTCAGAGATTCTGTTAGCATTTTCTGACCCTGTGTATTCTCTTGTGTGATTAGTAAAACATCCCTTGATTACATGTGCAATTAAAATACCCCAAGATCTTTTCAGTAGTTTCAAATCTGGTTGCTCTTCTTTTGAACCTCTTTAGTGTTGTGATGATAGAAGGTTAGTTTTCAATCGTCGGTGCTTTGGTAAGTCTTTCGAACAAGTTAGTGATTTCAGAATTAAGTGTTGATTTAAATTGATCCATGTTTGGTGGGGAAATATTTTTACCATCTTCTGGGTTTTTTGGTGGCCATAGATCTGAATAGTGCATTTCCTCCCTCCTGAGGGCAAGTTAAGATGACAGAGCAGCGTGGAAAGACAAAACGACGTTACTTGCTACATGGCTTAACTATGTACTCATCACTTTCAAAATAGATCATCTTGGGTGGCGAGGGGGTGGGGGTGTGGGTGGGTTCCCACCCCAAGAAATTCTAGCTTGGCAGATCTGGGTAGGGATTCAGATGATATGGTGATAAATATAGTCAGACCTATA
>NW_004567105.1:49064217-49083516 GCF_000260355.1 Condylura cristata
TTAGTTTGTTCCATGCTTGGCTTGAACCATACTAAGCTGTCTCTTATTTCTTGAATTTGCTATGTTACTCTGCTTCCAGACCTTTGTGCAGATTTTCCCTTCTGCTTAGGGTGCTTTTTTTTTTTTTGAATCACTTCAATGGCTTTGCTCTTGCTTGTAACTTTCTATTGCATTTTCAAGCTCATTTATAGTTACTAAAAGCCACCCAAGATTAAATGAAGTGTTTAACCTGTGTGTCCCCATTTACCAGAGCTGACCACTGCCATTCCATTCTCTTGTTAGTGTCCATTGCTGTTTGCCTACCTGGGCTATTGCATCATAAGCTCCTAGTGGGCAGGGCATAAGCCCTTCTTGCAATCATCTCCCCAAGCTTCTAATATTGCCGCCAGTTACTTGGAATACTCCGCAAGGGTGTATAAACGAATGGTGTGTGAAAGTCAGTGCTCTCGTCACTCAACTGTAGTGGATTTTGGTGTTCTATTTAAAGTTTCTGGGCTGCCCAGAACTGGCCCAACATAAAATCTTTGTTTTGACAGTAGATTGTTCACTTAAAAATGACAGAGGAAGACTTTTCAAGTTGAGTTTATCATTTGGTTATCCGCTTTCTTCTAGAGTTTGTTGATGTGTAAATGCTCCTAGAGTTTTGATAACTTCAAGGTGCCTTCAGGTTGACTGCATCCTGTGTCTGTAATAGCTCACCCTTCACCGTGTGTGAATCCCAAATGAAAAATATGTTTAAATAATCATGCTTAATTCTTATTATGACGTAGTATAGAAGGAAACAGAATTTTTACAACTTAATTTGTCTGCTAGGGATGAGCTATTGTTGTTCCTGCTTCAGATACTATTTTTTTTTAAAGATTTATTTATTTGTGCATACAACTGGGGTATAGACCAGAGGTGCAGGGGTGGTGAGAGGCAGAGACAGAGTGGGGAGCAGTTCAGGCAGAGCCACTGAAATACACTGTTGATGGGATCAGCAGGCGGTCAGGATGGGTCTGCTGTGCCATGTGGGACACCTTCGGGGTGGGGATCCAACTCCTGCTGAGCTGCTGTGGCTAGCTTAATAGGGCTGGCTTTATTTATTTATTTTTTAAAAAAGATTTATTTATTTTGTGCATACAGAACTGGGGTATAGGCCAGAGGCTCAGGGGCGGCTAGAGGCTTCACCAGAGACAGAGTCGGGAGCAGAACAGGCAGATTGTAGAAGTACACTGCTGAGGGGCCTCCAGGGCAGGCGGGAATCGAACTCATGTGGAAGTGGTTTTAGCTTCTCAGTACTGTGCTTTAACCCGCTGAGAGTAGGGCTGCCTTTAACCCATTTCCCCACCAGGGAGGACCCTCCAGATGCTATTATGATGTCAGACTATTAGAAATATGAGCTAGAAGGACAGGAGTCTGGTTTCCTCTAATGAAATGATCTGTCTATGGTTTATTAAGAGATACATTGATTGGAGAACTTTCAGTAGGAGAACAAAGATAATGTACAGAGACAAATATGTCAATCAATATTACAGGATTCTTTGGCTAAAGGAGTCATGGTTAACTCTACAGAATGTCACTATGAACTTGTTTAAGAGATGTTTATTCAGTGAAATGACTACCAGTGTTTTTATTTTGTAGGATCAAGGGAGGGAATTATTTCAGTCTGGCTTCTAAGGCAAAGTAGATGAAAGTTTTCTCATATTTAAGAAATATGGATTTACTCTTTCATTCGTTTATCTTATTCATTTAATAAATATTTGTTGAATGTCAATTATACCAGGCAGTGTTCCAGAGGCTAGAAATAGAGAACCAAAGACAAGTATTTATAACATGTTTCATTTCTTGTGATGATTTATATTATCTCAGTGAATTTTATGCTAAATAAATAACTTGTATAATCCATTGTATGCCTAGAAGGGAATGAAATGAGCATCATGCAGTGTTATCCATAGTTTATTATTGAAGTTTAATTTAAACATTTACTTTTCATCTGTGGCTAAATCATGTCATGATTTTCTCAACCTATCACCAAATTTGGTTACACTGTTGGCTTACATGGATTGGATGAAACTTCCTAATCTACCCATCCCCATAAAAAAGAAAGGAAGGAAGAATGATAAAGATAGGAAGAAGGATTGAGATCTGGTAACAATTACCCAAGGTAATTTAGATTCTGCTTTTCTGTAACTATGAAGAATGCGCCCTCTTGTGGCTGACTCTGGTTTTACTATGATTTCTGCTATCTACTTCCTTAAATAAAAACTATGCAGTAACTCACGAACACATGTGGAGTACAGAATATAAATGGCATTTAAACAGTTTTATTGAGATGTAATTAATACAACATGCAATGTATCCCAGAAACACGTGCAAGGCAATGTTTTTAACAGATTGACAGTCTCTTTGACCATTGTTACAATGTTAAATTTAATTTCAATGTTAAATTTTTATCCCCCTCCAAATGGAATCCTACATACGTTCCTGTCACTTCCTGTTCACATTTCCTCCTGACTACAGGGCCTAATAAACCCCAGATCTCACCTTCTGTATAAATTTGTGTATTCTGGATGTCTCATATTAATGGAAATCATGAAACATGGTCTCTTGTGACTGACCGCTCTCCCATACTGTATGTCCAGGTCTACCTGTGTTGTAACATGTAAGAGCACTTAGCTCCTTTTTATTGCCTATGTCCTGTGTATGGACATACTACATTTTGTTTATCAAGTCATCAGTTTATAGACTATTTGATTATTATGAGTACCGCTGCTTAGAACACTCTGTTTCTCTGTGGCCATGGGTTCATTTCTCTTCCATAGGTCCCTAGCTCTAGAATTTCTGGGTTGTATGGTAACTCTATATCTTATTTAAAAAAAAAAAAGATTTATTTATTTGTGCATACAGAACTGGGGTACAGGCCAGAGGTACAGGGGCGGTGAGAGGATTCACCAGAGACAGAGTGGGGAGCAGAACAGGCAGATGGTTGAAGTACACTGCTGAGGGGAGCAGCGGGCGGCCCAGGAGAGGTCTGCCACGCCATGTGGTCACCTCCTGGGCAGGCCGGATCGAACTCAGCTAAAGTGGCTTTAGCTTCTTAGTGCTGTGCTTTAACTCGCTACGCCACCAGGGAGGGCCCACATCTTACTTTTTAATGAACTTCCAGACTATTTTTCCAAAGTCCCTGACCCATGAGGATTTCAATTTCTTCATATCCTCACCAACACTTGTTATTATGTCTTTTTGATTTTATCCAATCTAGTGGTTATAGAGAGCTCTTCTTTAAATAATGTCTATTAAAATTCTTGACTCAGTTGTAGATTGTATTTTCACTTACCTAATAGTATCATTTGTGGCATAAGAGTTTTTTATTTTGATTAGTCCAGTTTACCTGTTGTTTTCCCTTAGTTATTTAGTTTGGCTCTGGTCATGAAATTTACTGCTGTGCTTTCCTTTAAGAACTTTGTAATTTTAGCTCTTAGGTTTTTGGCTTATAATCCATTAACCACCTTTTACCAGTAGCTCAGTAAAAAAAGTTTCCCTCAGGTGTTGCAAAGACTTAATGCGATGCTCTCTATTCCTGAAACATAGCAAACACTCAGTATATACTAATTACTATGGTTATTGAACCTGAAAATAGGTCAGCTTGACTAAAATAGAGCCCTTCAAGCCATCAAGATATTACTACCATAATAGTTAAACATCAGTTATTTTGGAAGGCAGGTTAAGGCAAAAAAAAAAAAAAAAATCCTAATAAAGAAAACCTCTCTTCTAATTTAAATGAATTTCATTTTGCAAAACATCCATTCAATTCTTTTATAGTCTTTCTTATTTCAAGATATCGAGACAGAACTCAACATTTTTTTAAATTGCTCTAACAAATGACTGCAAACTTAGTATCTTAAAAGAGAGTTATTATCTTATAGTTTTTTTAGCTTAAGAGTCTAATGGGGGCCTCATTGTGCTAAAATCAAGTTGCTGGCTGGGCCTCCTTCTAGTCTTTATGGAAGAATCCATGTCCTTGATGCTTTCAGTATCTAAAGGTGCTTTTCTTCTGCCTTCAAAGCAGGTGATATTACAACTGTCTGTACCTTTCGACCCCAGTCAAACCCCCCTCTGATTCTTCTCTTTCACTTTTCTACACTTAAGAACCCTGATGACTGGTGTTTCACACAACTCGCCCCCATTAATACAGGATAATCTTCCTATTTTAAAGTCACTATAATTAACCTCCTCATTCCCTTTTGCCCTGCAACATATTTACAGGTACTGTGGTTGAGGGCATGGACATCTTTGGAGGCCAACCGTGTTTCTAGTTAGAATTGTTGCCAGCTTGGCTCTCCCTATTGGCCTAGGGTTTAAATCTCAGCACTACCACCCTGAAGACCTGCAGTGAGGGTCTGAGTTCGATCCCAGGCCAGGGAGCTAACCCACATGCAGCAGACCTGTCCTGTCTTGCCAGCTGCTCCTCCTCAGCAGTGTGTTTCAGGAGATCCACCTGTTCTGCTCCCCACTCTGTCTCTGGTAAATCATCTCACCATCCCTCCCCCACACTTTAGCCTGAACCCCACTTCTTCTATGCAAAAATAAATAAATCTTAAAAAAAAAGAAAGAATTGTTACCAGCTTGATTGCAGATTATTTCCCTTTGGTAGGGTTTCCAACCTAGGGACATGCAATGATGAATTGATATGAAATGCATCAAGTCCCAAACTTTCTGAGGCAAAGCCATCTGTCAGTCCAGCCAGAGAACTTTTCACTTGTCTGGCTTTGCAAACAGTCTTAATGTTGGCAGTGGGGGGCTCAGTGGTTAGATGCTCCAGCCTGACACTGATCCGTTACTTGAGGAAGCTACCTAAATGGTATTCTGTACTCCCAGAAGGGCTGCGTGATGGAGATTAATCAGAATGGAGCTAAAGCTGTTAGCAAATCCCTTTTGTGGTAGCTGTTACTATGGCTGTTGCTGATACTGGCCCTGAAGCTGTTATGATCCTCTAACAGCTTCTCAGTCATCAGATGAGCCTGAATTATCTATAATATGAGTTTAATGTCGAGTCAATTTCATTATATACTTGGTCCTTGAAAAGCTGCAATTACTCTATAATTTGTATAATAATTCTTTTAATGACTCAATTTCAGTGAAACAAACTATTTCGTTTAATAAACAATCCCTAATCGGGGTAGATAAGGTGTTTGTAGAGATGAACCAGTCAGACATGTAGAGGGTCAAATGAAGCGTGATCCTTATTAGCCTTGTTCAGAGACGTGTTCACAGAAGCCACAAGATAGCTTAGCTGGACCACTGTTAAGTGTGGTGGATGTTGTTTGCAGACACTGTTCTGTTCCCCTTCCACGTTTTCAGAAATAGAACATGGTACTGAAATATAACAACTGAAAAATACAAAAAAATAAAAATCACCTGGAATCCCAGCTCTTAAAAAATATGAAGTAAGTAGTTCAAATACCTTTTTTTGCCCTGTGTGGACTAGATTCTCCTCTGATCAGATGCCTCCTTCTGTTAAACCACTGTTAATAATTTAGTACACATACTTTCTTAGTTGTCCTAATTTTTTATAACAAACCCATACAGAACATACATGGTGGTTTTATCCATTAAGTTGAATAAAGTAATGTATTTTAGAAGTTAGAATTTTCTTTTTAAAGATTTGTTTATTTATGCATACAGAACTGAAGTACAAGCCAGAAGTGCAGGGACATGAGAGGATTCACCAAAGACAGAGTGGGGAGCAGAACAGGCAGATCGACGAAGTATACTGCTGAGGGGAGCAGCCAGCGAGTCAGGCGAGGTCTACAGCGCCATGTGTATGACCTCTGGGCAGGGATCGAACTCATGCGGAAGTGGCTTTTGCTTCTTAGGACTGTGCTTTAACCTGCTGCGCCAACAGAGAGGGCCAGAAATTAGAATTAAAAAAAAAAAAGGAAAAGCTTGTTCTCTCAGAGATTCTGTTAGCATTTTCTGACCCTGTGTATTCTCTTGTGTGATTAGTAAAACATCCCTTGATTACATGTGCAATTAAAATACCCCAAGATCTTTTCAGTAGTTTCAAATCTGGTTGCTCTTCTTTTGAACCTCTTTAGTGTTGTGATGATAGAAGGTTAGTTTTCAATCGTCGGTGCTTTGGTAAGTCTTTCGAACAAGTTAGTGATTTCAGAATTAAGTGTTGATTTAAATTGATCCATGTTTGGTGGGGAAATATTTTTACCATCTTCTGGGTTTTTTGGTGGCCATAGATCTGAATAGTGCATTTCCTCCCTCCTGAGGGCAAGTTAAGATGACAGAGCAGCGTGGAAAGACAAAACGACGTTACTTGCTACATGGCTTAACTATGTACTCATCACTTTCAAAATAGATCATCTTGGGTGGCGAGGGGGTGTGGGTGTGGGTGGGTGGGGGTGGGCTTTAAGGAATCAACATATTCTCCGCCTTTGTGCGAATAAAATTCATTCCTTTGTGATTTTCAAAAAGGCATGTGTTCCCACAGGAAATCATCCATCCGTGTAGACCCAAAAATCCTATTCTGGGAGGAGCAGAGGCTCTCAAATTAGATCATAAATTTATCAAGTGATCATGCCTTTCCTACTTTTAGAAAGTGGATTCAACTTTTACCTTTCCAGAGTTTAATTTGAAACCATCTCACAGGTCCTTATGTCAGAAGAAAAAAAGCAATGAGGACTACAATTTGGGTTGAAGATGTATTTATTATATGTGGGAAAATGTAGAGTGTGACAATATATTACATCTGGAAAAAAAAAAAAAACAACCCCCTGCTTGCCCACCTCACTTATTGCTGAGCCCTTCTGGAAGCTACGAGAACCTCTTTGTGTCCATTTGAAGCCAGCATCAGTCCATTTGTTCATGTCCACCTGGGGAATAACGCCACTGACATTCATGCTGGCCAACCCAAGTGTAATGGAAGAGAAAGTGTTGGCCATAATGTGTGCTCAAGCATGAACTTAATAGTGGAGGAAAAATGAGCCCTTATTATTATGAACGGTTATTCCTGTGGTGTTCTAGAGCATGGCTGGACACAGGGCATCTTACTAGAAGGTCAGATTTTTTTATTTCCTTGGTTAATATAGGGTTTCTTTACCTCAGCACTATTGATGTTTTAAACTAGATGATCTATAATTGTGGGAAGAGGGGAATGTTTTGTGTGCTATAGGATTTCCAGCTGTATCCCTGATCTCTGCTCATTTGGAAGCGAGTTGGTTGTACCTTCCTTGCTATGATGCCCCTCAATATCTCTAGGCACTGACTATTTCCCCAGGGGGCTAATCAGTGTATGGTGGAGAACCTTTAGAAAACATTGGAATCTTTGGGAACTTGTTAATAGTAACTTGAACTATGATGAGAGTTTGTCTCTTTACAAGTCACTAAAAGTGAAAGTAAGTTTGGACTCCTAGGCTTTATTAGAAAGTTTTGAAGATGTGGGCTTTAGGTTGGGGAGGCCCGAACTTGAATTCTGATTCCCTGACTTGTGTGGTCTTGGCAGGTGTCTTGCTGTGTTTTCCTACCTGTGCAGGTGAAATAATGGCATCAGTTTTGGTGTCTTTTGGAAAACAAAATTTGATAGCATATGGTAAAGAGTTTTCTATGGGAGCCTCGCATGTGCTTGGTATTCAACAGATGTTACTTTCTTATATCCTCTCCTACATTATATTAGTTTATTTTTACATATTTTTGTGCATTTTTCCATCTCATTATCCTGTCCTACATTTTAAAAAAAGTTTTTCTTTTAAAGTTGTTTTCTTTATTGAAATGAAAATTTCATTTTCATAAATTATGTCTCTCATGGCTATAAATTATGTCTCTCATGGCTCTTAACACTGTTTCTAGATTATAATATCTAAACTGCTTAATATTAGATACTAATATTAGATACTAATAGTGCATGAGTAAATGACAGGCAGTCATACAACTTATCAACATTTAATCTAGAATGTGATTTATAGAGACAATGATAGACAATAATATAAATTGCTCTGCATAACTACCTCCTCCTGGTATTAACCTGATCCTTCACTAGCCCAAGGCAGTGCAAGCTCCTAAGGTTTGGTTGTTTACTATGTGGCAGGCATTTGCTGCTGAGTTCTTTGTACATTTTATTTAGTGTAATCACCACTAAACCCTAGAAGGTAGAAATATTATATCCATTTAAAAATTGGTCACACCGAAGCCCAGAGATTATTTAACACTCAAATCAAAACCTGGGTAGGACTTAAATGAACTGTGTGCATTTGGTTTTCATCTTTTAGGAACCTGTTTTTTAAATGCACTTGGTATTTGTGCCAAGTGTGAACCCAGTGTTTTAACAGAATAGTGGTAATGAACTGCATGTTAATTTGCTTTTACTTACTTTTTGTTGTTGTTTATTCATAGTGTTTTGTGATAATCCCTCTGTTAAGTGCTTCACAAACAATTCCTAACTCAACACTCAGGTTCTGTTATCGTCTGTTCAGGAGACCAAGGATTTCTTTATAGTATACAACTAGTGAGCATATAATATATATGTTTGCTTCTAAGAAGTCAAATATTTGCTCCCACAAATTAAATCATTTTAGAGCCAGGAAGGAAGCCTTATTTTCAGTGTTAACTTTGTGTTCACACACTGGGTCTTTTGCACACTCATTCACTCTCCAGTGAGGTAGCCACAGCCTTTTGCTGAGCGCCAGCCGTGTTTCAGGCACTGTACTAGACTCTGGCTACTAGTCAGTGACTGTGGAAGATGGAAAACAAGGTGAACGAAAAGATCTTGTTGACATTCGTGGTTGAATCAGGACACTGTTCACCGCACAGTATCCGGGATATGAATGAAGCAGCTAAGGAGGGCTGAAAGGCAGTCAGGGTCTGAGAGAAGAGATCGAATGACTCTTTGTTCATGACTCACACAAATGTCTTTCAGCTGCTCCAGCTAGTACCCTGTAGATTCATGTTTTACATTAAATCTGTGGTTATTTTGGGGGATACCATTTTTTTGTTGCTGTCATGAATTTTTTTTTTCATTATGATGCCTGAAAGCTGGCATTAATTATTGTAGCAGTGTCTGCTCAAAAATTCCCTGCAACTGCCAAGAAAACCAAATATTTAAGGAGAGTCAGAAAATCACCCCAGATGTGTCCTATTATAATTCAGAAATCAGTCTTTACAAAACTGATGTCCAATTTATAATTTAATATGTTTGACAAGATCTTTTTTCCGTGTATGTGCGTGTGTGTGAGTGTGTGTTTATGCAAGGGCTCATATTTTAAAAATCGTTTCTTCTGGGACTCGGAGCATAAAAAAATTTTGGAAATATATCCCATTCTTTTACTTCATCACTTTTTTGCCTTTAATATTTGTGTGACTTTGGTTTTAAAAAAAGGGGAGGGTTAAATTAATGGAAGGTAAAACATTTAGAAGCCATAAAAATCCCAGCTGTCTAAAGCCAACAGTGTTTCATGCAGCAGGTAATAAAGAATGCTGTATTGATTTCTTTTATTTGTTCCGTACCACCTATGGAGAAGACAGATGATGACTATTTCTATTTCAAGGAACTGGTGAAAATTGTGAACTGGAAAGTAAGGGTGGCCAAAAAATTGCATTCATGTAATTTATTTTACCAGATTTTGAACATACTCTAAGATGATGGCTTTTGATTCCTTTCTTTAATGGAGGAAAATTTGTTTAATTTCTTTAAAATGGTTTTTTATGGAAATAACATGGCTTTTGGATATTAGATACGCCTCAGGAAAGCATCATTATAAATCAACAGTTGTATATAATGCAGTATGTCCACCACTGGAAGTCCAGTTTCTTATTGTAGAAGTAAGATGTGATCAGCTAACAATAGTTAGAAAATGCTGTTAGAAGACTCATTGTCAGGCCACTCATAACCACACGGGATAATGGAGATATATAATTGTGGACTTTTGGAATGTATATCCTTTCACGTAGAGACAAGTTTTTCTGTATTAGAAGATGCGCTTGTGATGTTTATTACTGCTGGCATGAACAGCAGTGTGTTTGAGTTCTGCATGCAGTGCAGGGCAGACTGCAGTTGGCGCGGGACCACAGGCTGGGAGTGGGCCTCTCTGAGCACAGAGGCTTATCCTGCTGTGTTGTTCCTGCTATTAACAGGAGCTTAAATTTATGCAAGTGATCATTTGTTATTTGGGTTTTATTTATTTATTTATTTTTAAAGACTTATTTATTTCTGCATACAGAACCGGGATACAAGCCAGAGGTGCAGGAGTGGTGAGAGGATTCACCAGAGACAGAGTGGGGAGCAGAACAGGCAGATTGACAAAGTACACTGCTGAGGGGAGTCATGGGCGAGACAGGAGAGACCTGCTGTGCCATGTGGGTCAGCTCCCGGGCTGGGGATCAAACTCAGTGCGGAAGCGGTTGTGGCTAACTTCACAGTGCTGTGCTTCAACTCGCTGCAACACCAGGGAAGGCAGGTTGTTTGGGTTTTAGCCCTGGAAGTGGAGGTTGGCAGGTGTTTTGAATACCACCGCCTCAACTTGTCACCTGTCTGAGGAGACACAGGTGCTGTGACCTGTTTCCACCCCCCGGGGTTCAGGCTTCCTGTTTGGTATAGAGAGCCTCAGGCTCAAGCCAGTAATCCTCGCCTGCACCTTGCTCTAGCCCAACAGTGCGCCCTCTGCTCTGGTGCTAACTGCAACCTCACCCAGTGCAGTGTCTCATCTCAAGACACCCCACAGTCTAGCAGGGAGTCCACACAGCAGCACCCCTTCCTCTAGTGGGTTGTTCTGCCCTGATGTGACTGTATGATTAACACAGTTCACTTAGAAATTTTCCTGCCCTTTTCCTCAGGACCAGTGTTCCTAGTGGATATTGGGGTGGTCCTTTTATTTCCCTTCAGAGGGTTTGGGCTTCATCCCGCTGCAATCTAGTTCTGAGGATCTGGAGGAGATCTTGCACTCTTGCAATGTTGCTGTCTTGTGGGGTGCTGCAGCACTATTCACAGTGTGGGGGAGGAGGGGGAGAACCTTCATTATGTCACACACTTTCTGAAAACATAGAGTGAAAAAATTGCATCTGAGATCATCAACAAAGCTATATTTATGTTCTGTTAATGTGGCTCTGTTGGCTGATGCTACAATGGTAATGAATAAAAATTAGAGTTAATAATCTCGAGCTCTTCCTTGATGCCAGACAAGATCAACTTCATATATATTGTCTCATTAAATTTCAGACTGCTCTGTGTGATATTGGTAATGTTTTTTTATCCTGGTTTTGTAGATCAGGATTCCAAAGCTTAGACAGATTGAATAGTTGACTTGATAGCTATTCATAAGCAGAGGAGAAATCAAACCTGGGTCTCTGTCTCCAAAGGCAGACTGCTGACGTCTGCATACCAAGACCTTCGGGCTTGGTTAAGCACAGAACAAGTGCTCATGGCTGGCTCTTGGATTGAACTTGAACACCGGGGCTGTTTCTTACCTAAAATCAATTAGAGTCCTTGAGTTCTCCAAGTAGCTGTTCATCACTGAAGGGGGATAGATTTTGAAAATGCTGCTTCTTTCAGTGGAGTAGGGGAATGTGATGATAAAGGAGGGGTGCACTGTGCCCTCGTAGACAATGTGAAGAAAAGCCGGATGGGCTCAGTTTTGTGGGGGTGCATTTCATACCAAAAGACTTTAAATGTAGGACACATTTGGACTTCAGAAACTGATAATCTCAGAAGGATTATAGGGCAAAAGTGGTGCTTACTTCAAAGATGTTTCAATGGATTTGTGAGCGAAAAAATGTAGAAAGACCAGAGAGGCCTCAGTGATGTTGGTAAATACCTTCCATAGCATTAAAAACAGCATCACCCTGTTGGCCTCTGTACTCATCAGGAACAGAAGTTTTGTCACTTGGAATTACTTGTCAGAAGTGATATTCATAAAAATGAAAAGTAGCAACTACTGTAGAATAAAAATTTATTATATACCATTTTTTAAAAAAACGTTTGTTTATTTGCTAGAGAATCTGGGGCTTTGGAAAGAGATGCCAATTAATTATTAGGTCAGTTATGTTATGGAATTCTGCATTGTGTGATTTCTGCCACAGAGCTGTTTATCCTTTGAAATTTTCCTTCTTCTTTATATTTTGCTTCTTTGTTCTTTGGAAGAAATCACTCTAATTTGTAAGTCATTCAGCAACAGTAATTCCTATTAAGAGGAGAGTACAATGGGATATAAAAATTCTAATCTTTGTATCTCATCACAAAAATGTCATTAAAATTAATGACTGAAATATAATTAAGGAATAAACTGCTTAGTCAAAGCAATCTGAGACCTGAGAAAAGCAAATTAAAATCCAGTTATATTTTCCTTCTGAATCCACATATTCTCTAGAAGGCGGTCTTGTGGATATTTAGATCACAAAGGTGATTATAACTTAGAATTCCAAAACTTCCAGCACCACAACTTGTGGAATTTTCCAAGGCAGTGTCTGACTTTAAATGATGTTACCAGCCCTGGTTCCAGAACATTTTGAGTTTATTAACCTATGGTCTTCTCCCCACCCTTGTAAGTCAATTAGTTTTCGGAGGTGTTGGTGGTTGCCTTAATGTCTTGTTCCTTGGTACAGTGATTCAGGATTGGTCATTAATTTCTTTTAACCTCTCATTTTATGGGTGCAGAAATAATAACTACTTTTATGGAGAGAGATTCTGTGCCAAGTTCTTTTCTGAAAACTTCATACAATTAATTTCATGTATTTCTTACCACAGCCCTGCCAAGACAGGTATTATTTCCCCATTTAACTGGTGAGGAATCTAGGCCCTGAAAGATGCCATCATTTTAATGGTAAGGAGGTTGAGTCTGGATGGTCATAAGACAGCAATGTGGGTCTGACTCCCACCTCCTGACTTCCACCTCCTGACTCCCACCTCCTGACTCCCACCTCCTCATGTGCTTTCCCTCCCTAACTTTACATCTTTTAATCATCCCTGAAGGCAAGAAATCCTCACCAATCTATTGAGTAATGAGGACCCGGATCCCAAAATTGGGTCTCTGAAACCGTGTTCTACCCCAAGGACAAATGCTACCCGAGTTCCTGTGATGTTTGCTCGCTCCCTGGTTTGTGGGCTTTATCTAGGACTGTCAGCTTTCTTTGCCCTTCTCTGTAATCACTGCTTCTGTGTTTGCTTCCTTCTCAGGAATGTATTCTCTTGACAGCTTCTGGCTTACATCATTCCACACCTAGTGATTCCAAGGAAAGAGAAACTCCCTCTTTTGCTTCTTCATCATCCCCTGATAGCTCTCAGTTGGCTCAGTAGGATCTCACACTTACATCAGGGTGAACTGGACATGTGACCCCTGCCCTCAACTCACCCTGTGACAGGACTGTGATGTCCCGTGAGGACCGCCATAGCCGGCACTGTACACATTCAGGAGTCCAAGCAGAAAAGACAAGAAAGGAATGTGTTTTCCCCACATGACATTGCTAGCAGGGTAGACCTTTGACTATAGAGTTAGTCAGTCTTTATTTTGATAAGGAAGGAGGCAATTGACCCTATGAGGAATGAACCAAGCCTAGTATATTACATTCTTTTAAAATAGTGACTAGACTTTCCTGGTGGCTCACGGGGTTAAGTCTCGGCACTGTGAAGCTATCTGCAGTATAAGTTTGATCCCCAGCCAGGGATCTGACCCACATAGCACTGCTGACCTCTCCTACCTCGCCTGCTGCTCCCCTCAGTAGAGTATGACAGTCAATCTGCCTGTTCTGCTCCCCACTCTGTCTTTGGTGAATCCTCTCACCCCCCTGCACCTCTGGCCTACCCTCCAGCTCTTGGATACATACATAAATAAATTTTTTTAAAAATAGTGAACAAATGTAAATCAATGTCTTACAGGATCTAGAACCATAAAATGGACTTCAGATGCTACTTGATCCTGGATTTCATAGTTAGCTCCAGCAGCACCTAGGATTCCTGATAGGGTGAATAAAAATAAAATGACAGTCTTAGGGGATAAAAGTTAAAGCCACCAACTTAACAAAGTGTAAAATTTTTATTTGATATTTATCCTAGTTTCTTTGTTTTTGAATACTAGCCAGAAATAAAAACAATTTAAGTGAATGGCAAGTAACTGTTGATCAACACATTTGAGGAAGGCTGGTGTTATACCTAATTTTGATAGACAGTTTTTAAAAAATGCAGGTATATCATTTGATAGTTGTGATTTTAGATTAGATAATTATAAGATTTCCCTCTATTTATGATGAAGAAGAGAGAGTTTCAGTAGTCACATTCTGTGAAGACATGCTTACTTCCAAGGGCTTTGCTGCCTGGAAAGGGTGAAAAACACCTTCAGGGTTTTCTCCCCCATCTTCACATACCAGCTTAGCTGTTAGTTGTTTAATATTAGTCTTTAAACTGACTGCCTTAAAGATTTAAAAATTTGCTAAAAAAAGTAAATCACATGTCTATATGCAAACCACTGTTATTATTCTAACATGCATGACCTGCTAAAAGCATCTTAACTGCACCCAGCCAGCCCCACTTCCAAGCCCGTAGGAAACTTGAACCACACTTAGGGAAACACCAAAGGCAAATGGATTTCACTCACACCAAAGCCAAAACCTCTGAGACCCCTGGAGTGGCCTGACCTTGGCCATGGTGGCTGGGCAGGGTCAGAACAAGTACTGGCCTTTGAGCTTCTCCCTTCTCTTTCTTTGTACACTGGGCAGGGTGCACCAGAGATTGCATGTATCAAGTGAAGAACTAAGATAACCGCAGGGCAGAGACAAGCCAATTTTGAGGTTAGCACTGTGATTCCAATTATTGTTTTCCAGAATCTAGTCTTTCTTCAGAATTCAGAGGAGGTCAGTGGGACTTCTGGGACCAGTTGAATGACTCTGGTGAGGTGGTCCCTGCAGTTGTGTTTGTGCAGGAAATGAGCACCAAGCTGTTGTAAGCAGAGAGATTTTGTGGTCTCATTTATTTGCTTCTGCTTCTTACTGCTTCCTTGTATCCCCAATCAGAAGGTGCTGGGTGCTAGGGTGGTGTGAGTAGCTTTTTTGGGTGGCATGTCATCTGTAGGTTGAGATTCCATGGTGAGTTTGGACCTGAATATCTTTGCATACTGACTGTGTTCATGCAGTGACTTTCACTAGAAACTGTGACAAGCAAACGCATCTTACTGGTGATGTTCCAGATTATTAAGTACTGAACCTAGGAAAACTTTTCAGGTTCCAAACATCCCCCAAAACCTGACTGGGAGGAGCATTTTAACCTCATTCTGCTTCAACTACCTCATTTCAGGCAGAAATATGGAATTTATTGCACCAAGATTAAATGAGATGGCTAATGAGATGAGATAATTGTTCACAATGATTTGGCATTCAGTTTTAAATTGTGCTTTTATTTTCACCACAGTTCAGAGGTAAGTAAGATACATTATCATCACCTGCAATGTGCTTTACAGAAAGGGCAGAGCCCACTATATTTTGTACAAAAGGCCCTGTTCTTCAGAGACAGAGATTACACATTTAAAACAAGGCACACATTTAGTGTCCAGATGTGTTAGCAACATCTTGATCTGTATTGCTTCAGCAAAGACTATGGAATGGTGTTTCATAACCAGATGAATTTAAGGACTTTCACTTGCCTACAAATCCCCTTGCAATATCCTTAAAATGCAATCTGTAACGGGATGGAGACAGAAATTACATATTTTTAATAAGCTCCCTGGGACCTGGGACCTGGATAGGGTCAACCCATGTATGTAAAAATATCTAAAGAAAACAAGTGAACCCCCTCCACCCCCCCCACCCCACACACATTAGGATTATATACATCTAGTGGTCATTTTGCCTTATATTCTGTTATTAGGGGGAAAAATGACAACTTTTGAAAAGTGTTTTTCTATTTCTTTTCTGCAAGGACAAAGCAAATATTCTGTTCAGGTCTTGCCACTTGTTAATGAGTTGTTGATTTTAAAGATGAACAACACTGATTTAAGTTACCAAAACTCTGCTGGTTTTCAGTTTCAAGGAGTTCTTAGCCCTGAGTTTAGATAGATGTGCTTTCTCAGAATCCCAGTGGACTACAGTAAGATGGCACTGGCAAATTTGCCATGTCTCTGGAGTTTAAAGGGGAAAATATCATTCGCTATGTGTGACGGTTTTTATCTTTTTAAAAAGCGCTTCTCACATTTTCTAAGTGATAATGATTTCTTTAAAGAAATGCCATGGTAGCATTATCTAAAGCAGAGATATTAAAATTTAAACTATAAGAAGGTTCAAACCCAGACTCCTGTGTGTGCTAAACACAAAACAAAACAAACCTGGGCTTCACTGCTGCTTTTCATCTTTGTCATTTATTTAATAGATGTGGATAGTCTTTTACCCTACGGCTGGCTATATTATGTAAACTCTGTAGGAGTGATTAGTTTTTCAGAAAGCATTCTAACTTTTTGATGTTTGATTTCAGTAGCAAAAGTGCACACACACATAGATAAAGATTTAGAAAATTGATTGAGGCAAGTGACCTTTATTTTATCAGTTCTTGAATTTGATACAGTGGAATCAATGTCCTTAAATTAATTTTCCTGCAAATTGTTTGAAGGAGTTCCGGTCAGAAATGATTCTTGCCTAATTCAGTGATCAGAACTTCATTTGGGGAAGAATTTTCCTTAGTGGAAAAGTGAGTGACTTTGTGCTTCTTAAATATTACAAAGATCGTCTTCAGTTTAGGATGATGAAAAATTTGAAAATGCTTTGAGTCGAACCTTTAATAAAAAGCAAACATGCAAAGTTTTGAATGAGTAAGAAGGAGAAAATATATATTTGAATTTATAAAAAGGAAAATCTCTAGCAGGTAGGGATCACATGTTTGCTGGGGGGTAGGGGTTGGAAAGTGAAATGTGTGTACAGGTGGTTATTAAGATCGAGAAACAGAAAGTGCATCTGGAGAATCTGCACCGGTCCAACCACCATGTGCTGACTGGCTTTGCCTGCTTCCATCCTGCTCGAGAATCTCCTTTTACTGTAAGAGAAAGGAGAGAGACAATGACACTCTTGCCCATGATGGTTACATGTCAGGACTTCCCTACTCACTGTGATGGAACTCCTTTTCTCAGTTTGTCAAGTGACCTGAAGACCTTGACAGTGACGACTAGTTGCCAGCTATTGTATAATTGGGGTTAGAGCATAAACAACTCGATCATGTAGACCCTCCTTAGTGGCCCAGCAAGTTAAAGCGCAGTACTGCAAGCTAGGCACAGCCACTTCAGTTTGAATTCAGTCCCTGCCCATGTGTGACCACTTGGCAGGGCAGACCTCTCCTGACTCACCCGCTGCTCCCCTCAGCAGTGTACTTCATCAGTCGGCCTGTTCTGCTCCCCACTCTGTCTCTGGTGAATCCTCTCACTGCCCCTGTACCTCTGGTCTATACCCCAGTTCTATATGCATAAATAAATAAATTAAAAAAAAAAAAAAGCTTCATCATGTATTCCCTGAATGTTTTCATTACAACAAAGGTTATTCTTCTAAATCCCGGGATATCATTGCCAATTGTTTGACTATGCAAATTCTTCTTTTTTTCCCCCATTACATGCATATTTTCAGCTAATTTTAGGAACATTACTGTATCTCACATACAGCTGTAGATAAATCTCTACTATTTCAGGCAACTGTAGAATCTCTTTTAATCTGGGTTCTTATCTCCTTCCCCACACATATCTCTGGGTCCCCTTAATATGTGGCTCGTGGGGTGGGTCCCAAACACGTGGGTGTCTTCCAGGCTGGCCCACCAGAGTGGGAATGCTCGTCCTCTTTCCATTAACATCCATCCAAGGCTTGCTAAGGACCTGACTTCCAAGCTGAAGCAGACATCCCAAACTTACCCAAATGAAATATTCTGAGGATTAATTTGTTAATTTGTGCCCTGTAGAAAGAGTTGTGTTAAGCCTGTCAGGTTTATTTGATGCTAAATATGTTAGGAAGGCAAATGCAAATATCCATGGCTGTTAATTAAACAGCAGGAAAATGTTAGGCGGAGTTCAACTCTGCCTATTCATCTCAATTTCATAAATAGTGAGAATAAAACCACAGATGGGACTGAGGTTAGAATGGTAAAATTGGTATCAAATTATTTAGTTAAGGGCAGTAGATATTTTGGTCGTATTAACAAGGATCAGATATATGATCACTTAGGCAGCTTGCAAAAATGCAGCTGTTATATATGAGGAATCACTGAAAACAGGTTGAGAAAGACAGATATATCTGAAAATGTCAGCCCATGTTGAAGATTGTCCATTAACTTGCATGGTGCGAGAAGTGAATTGCTTTTCACATGAAAGTAATCAATAACCACCACCCACCCTCCACCACCAGCCAGCAATTACAGCTCATGTTGAATATTTCTAAGGTGACCAAACTTAAAGCTTCTGACAGATTTTTTGAGGCGACTTGAAAATGGAGAAAAGTCACGATGGTGTCATAGATTTGGTATCTGACTGCCATGGGCTTGCATCTTCACTCTTCTCACCTTCTAGCTGAGTGACTTTGAATAAATTGCTTGAATATTTTCAAAGTCCACCTTGTTTTATAAGCTACAGTGTGCAGTAAACACACTGTGCTTACCTACCCTTTACATACTGGGATTTTTACGGTTGTCACCCTCACTAGCTATGGGTAGGTAGGGCCTCATAGCTGACCTTGTTGCAAATAAAAATCCAGCCCCTAGTCACAATCCTCTTAGGGGTTGGGTAGCCTTTGGATACCTCTGGTATCCTCCTGCCTCCCAACACCAGAGCTATGAATGTGAGTTATATTTGCCAAAGGGTTTCATTCTATCATAGTTGACCTCATGTGATACTTTTTTTTAAAATTTATTTATTTATTCATACAGAACTGGGATATAAGCCAGAGGTGCAGGGGTGATGAGAGGCTTCACCAAAGACAGAGTGTGGAGCAGAACAGGCAGATTGATGAAGTACACTGCTGAGGGGAGCAGCAGACAGGTCAGGAGAGAGAAGTTTGCTGCGCCATCTGGGTCACCTCCGGGGCAGGGGATCGAAATCGCACTGAAGAGGCTGCAGCCAGCTTGCAGTGCTGTGTCCTCCTGTCCCATTGTGCCACCAGGGGAGGGCCCCATATGATACCTTTAAAAAAGAACAGGTAATTATACACAAATGTAATCTCAATTTAAAAAATGATAGGTGGAGCAGACAATATATTTGGAAAATAAGTCTAAACAGTACCAGAAGGAAAGGGGTTTGTACATGTGGTAAAGGGGAAAAGGGGATCAATTGTGTGAAGCTTAGAATTAGATTTTTAGTGGTGTATATATATATA
>NW_004567105.1:49083616-49090364 GCF_000260355.1 Condylura cristata
ACACACACATATGTACACATATGTACACACATATAAATATAAATATACATACAGATGTATACACAGATGTTGACTTATGATGCATACCTGAAACTTACACTGTTATAACTTAGAAGTTTATAATGTAGTGTTACTGCAATGGAAAGTATTTAAAAGCTAAAGGGAACAGATAAGTCATATATTAGTTACTGAATTAGGGAGAACTAAGATCACCATGTAAAGGGTCTTCTGTTGACCTCCGCGATGCAAAGTATCTGTTAATTTAGTACCTACAACTTTGAAGATTCACTGTTCATTTTTCTTCTATATTCTTGACTCAGTGTTGAAATTCTAACAACAACAACAACAAAGTTCAGAGATTGTTACCATTATCATTTCATGAGCCAAGTGGAAAAGACACAGAAGTAGATGAGTTGTTGTTTTTAAATGCTTTGAAGAAATTGGTAGGCTCCAGGCATATACTGAATCTGTGTGTGCACACCTAGGCTTATTCCAGAAGCAAATTAATTTCTGAAATTCCTTTCAAGAAGTCATGTTAAATCCCACAATTTTTTTCATCTCATGTTACACAGAGTCCTTTAAAAAAAAAGGAAATTGATTTATGGGCGATGTCTGCTATCTGTTAAATGTTGAACTTTTGATGAATTTTTCCTTTAAGCATTCTGTCGAGTTAGATGATCTTCCCAAAAAGTCTCAGTTAGCAGGCCTTCTTAAAGATGTTAAAGTCAATTGAACTCTATTTAGAGTAAAAGGTAAAGGACCAAATTAAATAAACGAACAATCTTATTTTTCTTTGAAAATGTTGGTAGCTTTGCAAATGCAGCAGTTGTCGTAAAGTAGAATATCAGCCACCCTTGCAGACTTCCCTTGGCTTTTTGTACAGGGAGAGTGGAAAGGGGATACAGAGAAATGTGGGAGGTTAGAGAGAGAGACAGACTGGGGTGAGGGATTTTATTTAATTTTCTTTAAATTTTTTTTAAAGATTTATTGTTACATTTTTATGCTAACAAGAACTGGGGTATAGATCAGAGGTGCAGGATGTGAGAGGATTCACCAGAGACTGAGTGGGGAGCAGAACAGGCTGATTTACTGTAATACACTGCTGAGGGGAGCAGTGGGAAAAACAGGAGAGGTCTGCTGTGCCATATGGGTCAGCTCCCTGGCCAGGGAAGGAACTCAGGCTGCAGTGGCTTGCATAGCTTAATAGCGCTGAGACTTTAACCTTGCACCAGCCCCTGGAGACCAGATTTTAAATCCCACCGTAGCTAACCAGTAGTGGTCTGAAGTTGGGTGAGATACTTATCTTCTTAGGTCCTTAGTTTCTTCTTTTATAAAATGGGAGGAAACAGTATATACCAGGTGGTTGTAAAGATTAAATATGAGAAGCAAGTGAAGCACCTAAAGCACTTATTAGCACAGTGTCTGGTGCATAATAAACTTGCTGTACCCAAATAAATGGTCATTATTGTTATAGATAACCTCTAGCTTCCCCGGAGCAGGCATTTCTCTACTGAATGGGTAACAAGTTGTTCTCTCCTGGGCAGGGGGAGGAGGGTGTGGGGATTATTATAAAGTAACTGTAGGCCCTCCCTGGTGGCGCATCTGGTAAGGACGCAGCACTGCAAGCTAGTGCAGCTGATTCAGTGCAAGTTGGATTCCCCTGACCCAGAGGTGACCCACATGGCGTGGCAGACCTCTCCTGACCTGCCTGCTCCTCTCCTTAGCAGTGTACTTCGTTGATCTGCCTATTCTGCCCCCCACTCTGTCTCTGGTGAATCCTCTCGCTGCCCCCATACCTCTGGCTTTTACCGCAGTTCTGTATGCACAAATAAATAAATAAATCTAAAAAAATAATAATAAAGTAAATGTAAGTACTGACCACATCCTTCTGGGAGCTGTGCCTTTTGCTTCCGGATTTTTTCCCCTTCCTACTTTCTGTGGAAGTACAGCACTTCCATGGAGTCTTGTTTCTGAAATGACTGTTAACTGAAACTACAGCTTGGAAACTATGCAAATGATGTAGTTCAATTGTTCACTGTGGTACAGTGATGTGGTTGCTAAGAGACGCCGAATTTTGGAAAATGACCCTGGAGCCACTGCTGCATAGGTCCCTCTCTTGTCATCAGAGGACTCCAGCCATCACACAGAATTTCAGATTCTAAGAAGAGAAAAATAGGTGCTCAATGAGCTGCCAGTGGGCACCCCTCCCAGGATACATTTGTAGTTCCTGTTGGGGGATACAGGTAAGGGGAGAAACATGTGAATCACCCTGGGCTGTGATCATTCCTAGATTGCTTGCCTGGAAGGACCTGGGTATTTTTTTTTTTAAGATTTATTTACTTATGCATACAGAACTGGGGTACAAGTCAGAGGTGCAGGGGAGGTGAGAGGCTTCACTGGAGACAGAGTGGGGAGCAGGACAGGCAGGTCAACAAAGTGCACTGCTGAGGGGAGCAGCAGGCTAGACAGGAGAGGTCTGCTGTGCCATGTGGATCATCTCCGGGGACGGGGATCGAACTTGAACTGCAGAGGCTGCTGCTTGCTTGCAGTGCTGCGTCCTAACCCGTAGCACCACCAGGGAGGGCCCTTGAGCCAGTTTTTAACTGTGATCATTCTGGGTGTTAAGGGCACTGGATAAATAAAAGTGAATGTCTATAAAGGAAAAAGGGTCAGTTGAACTACTGCCCTGCTGACCTCCTGGGAACTTTCTGTATCCCCATCCTGATCTGTTCTGTTGAGGCTTTGTTGGGGTATGGTTCCTGAAAGTTTGCGTGGTCCCCACTTTGTGTCTCTCAAACCCATTTAAGATCCAGCTCATGTCACATCAAGTCCTTTCTTCATCTCTTGCAGTGACATCCATACACCTGATCTGTTTTCACAAATACTTGTAATCCCAACCATGGTGAGGGCAGGTCTGGAGGTGACACAGACAGCATTCCCTGCTGAGTGGGAATGACAGTACTGACCGGCAAAAATGACCCGCTTTACCTGCAGTCCTTACAGGCATCTGTTTTCTGTGATTCCCACAAAATTGTAGATTCCGGGCTGGTTCTCGGCCATTAATGAGGAGCAGGCTGTGGACAGAATGAACACCGCTGTTGTGGCATTGTGCATTCTGTCTGTGGCCTGTTTGAAGCAAATGGCTCTCTGCTCTTAACCTTGCTGCCTTCACCACTAGAAAAGAGATAGACATAAAAGCGTTCTGAGAGGTTAGAAGTGAAACCTCACGTAATTACTATAGGAAATGGCTTAATAATGTAGGGATACAGTGTTTTGCTGTAGTTCTGTGGAATCCGTACTTGACAAGACCACTCTTAAGTCTATTGGAAACACGATTTATTCTTCACAAACATGTTTAAGTGTTCTGAAATTGACTCCATTTGCCTCCCTGGCTGTATAGGGGTCTCCTGTTACTCTCTCACATCTGGTAATTATTTCTCTATAATTTAGTTTATGATCAGATGGTGAAATTGTAGGACTGTAGGACTGTAATAGCTGAGAGCTTCCGCCTCCCGCCCCTCCCCCCCCAATATTGCTTCCTTTGCCTTCTGCCTCAGGGACATGCTAGAAATTGGACTTACCCCGTGACAGTCAAGATGAGTTGGGGGGTTCAGATCACCTACATATGTGGCTACATCTGTTCTCTGCCATTATCTGTTTATGTCAGGGGTTGGGATCCCCAATCCTGTCATCAGGCTGTCTTTCTATATACACTAAAGGTGTTTAAAATGGCAAACAAGCTTGCTGCACTGAAAATCAGTTTTCTGCTCCCTTCTATCCTTTGTTACAAAGAACTGTTTCCACCAAATTTCTCACAGACAGACCATCTGAATTCAGCCTGAGGTTTGTTTCTCTGATTTCAAGGTGACACCTTCTATACTGAGATTATGTATTTCTGAGGAAATTCTAAATCTCTCCCCCCCTTTCATTTTTCTTCCATTAACAGTGTTTCTTGTTGATAAGTATTATAAGCTAAGGACGAGGTTCTGTGCCTGTAAATTTCAGCGCTACCACCCCCTAGCTGTGTGACCTCAGGTAAATTTCTTAACCACTTTGGTGTCGAATTTCTTCTTTTAAGAAGGGGATAAAGGTGCTTGCTACCTCAGAAAGTATTATATGGCATATGGTAAATTATCATTTAATGTCTTAAGTAGTATATAAGTAATAAATAATCAATAATTAGGTAGTTATTAATCAACAGGCATTTATGGTGAGTCTGCTACCAGGTAGGGCTAAAACTGAGTTTGATGGATCATGACAATGATGCTGCTGATAAGAACTGTCATAGCAATAAAACTGGTTAAGTTTTTTCTACATGTACAGTATTGTTAGACCTGGTGTTAAGCGTTTGATAGGCCTGGTATCATTTGAATTTCAAAACAACTCTATGAAGGAAGTAGTACTATCATGTCTAAAGAAAATGGAAATTTAGAGAGGTGACATAACTCTCTACTGTTTAGAGATAAGATCTGAATTCAGGTCATCTAGTTCAAGCACTATTGCATTCATGTATAAAAATGAGCTCCATCTTGAGGGATTTCAGCCATGTGCTACCCTTGTAGACAAGAAGCTAGAGACTCAGTCAGCTTTACTAGACAACGATCTCAATACATTTGTTAGCATAGCTTTGCCCAGGGACTGAAATCAAGACCTTCCTTTTACACCTTTCATAGCAGAAAAGGAAATAAAAGCAAATGCTTTTACTGTATTATTTTATATTATTTTTATTTGTTTAATCCTGCACCCCAAGAACTAGAAAACAATCTTACCCCCTATACCACCTCCACCTCCCGTTGCTTGCTCTGGTAATATTTTTTACAAAGGATGCCTCTCCCAATTTTCTGTCTGCTCACTCCAATGTTATTCGGTTTTAATTACACATACCAGCTTGGCACACTCCCACCTTTTTTCAACATGGGATGTACACAAATATGTGCCCATTTTTTCAGACATCTTGACTCAATGAAGAGTTTTGTATTAGAAAGCTTACTCTTTTGAGAAATACTATTCTCACTGAGTGAAGGCAACAATAAAGCAATCAGTGATTTCTCTGGAAAGGAGTTTCTCCATCTTGACACTATAGACATTTTAGAATGGATATTTCTTTTTGTGTGTGGGGGGGCTGTGCATTGTGGAGTTTTTAGCAATATCTTTGACTTCTACCATTAGATGCCAGCAGTACCCCCTTAGTTGAGACAGCTAAAAATATCTCTGGACATTGCCAGACGTTGGCACAGGAATAAACCCACCCCAGTTAAGATCCATTGTTCTGGGATCACATATTGGCAACTAACTAACAAGTAAATATACTACAGTAAATATACAGGTATAAAGTGGCAATAGGCCTATGGGTATATTTAGCAGAATCTGGCCCACTGTGTACAAAAGGGGAATTTCTCCTTCCCTACTCTCTCTCTCATGCCCCCACCCCCAAGTATTTCAATGAACTCCAAGTGATTACAAGAGAAAGTAATATGACAGACTGTGTGATATTTGGAAAGTTTTGACTACAGTGAAATCAGTGGCAGGAAACCTCTTTGAAAAGGACCCATGACCCTTCTTTTTCTCCCTACCCTTAACTTTGTTTATGGCCTTATATGACTCCTCCTCTTCCCTGTCTCCTGTGTCTTCCTGACAATGGACAGACACTGCTTCAAAAATTTCACTTTAGATGGTCCTTTCATTGCCTCTGAAAGACTCAGCTAGTACTGGGAGATTATCTTTTCAAGAGTCAGTACTCTCTTGAAGTCAGCCAGTGTCCTTTTTAGGTTAGAACCCACTTAATTAGACCCCTGGATCTGAGATGCCTTGAGCTGTGTGTTTGTAAGGTGCTGAGACTTTACAGGAAAGGACCTCTCCAGCTGACTTTTTCAGAGAAGTTTCTGGGAGAGGAGAAATGCTCTGAAGTGTCTCCCTAAGCACAACGTCTCTATTTTTCAAAGGAAGTTAGTTGATTTATTTAGTAAAAATTCACACGTATCTTGCTTCCTATTTAAAAGATAGAACTTTCAACTTTGAAACCACAGACGGTAGGAATGAGTGCTTTTTTTTCTGGCCTGCTTTTAATTTAGAAAATAATTCATTTTAGAGTTTCCTTTGATGGATCAGGTGGCAGAGAAACAAAACTGAAGGAGTTAGTTACTCTGCCATAATATGGAGATGATTTAAGTCACTAGGACAATATTGTTTTATTTATAGAAATTTAATTCACACTATATTAAGAAAACTAGCTACAGAAGACTGTTGTCTTCAGAAATCTCTTTTATTTTTTTGGTGAGAAAACTTTCTCTCATCTCCAGTTTTAAATCTCTAAAAATGATTATAGTGCTTTATGTGAGCCCAAGCTCAGTGAATATTAAAAGTCAATGTAGGTAATCAAATATTCTTCTGTCCATATTATTGTTAAAAAATTACAAGTGGAAAAATTATCATTTCAGGAACACTTTTAAATAATTTTTATAAGTGTTGCATTCAAAAAGGTAATCACTGGACTTCCCTGCTGGCCTAGGGGTTAAGTCTCAGTGCTGTTCTATGGACAGAGTTCAGTCCCCAGCCAGGAAGTAAACCTCTCCTGTCTTGCCCACTGCTCCCCCTCAGCAGTGTATTTCAGTTAATCTGCTTGTCCTCCTCCCCACTCTATGTCTGGTGAATTTTCTCACCCCTCCCCCCCCAACCCCTCACCTCTGGCCTACACTCCAATTCTTCTATTTAAAACAAAACAACAGGCCCTCCCTGGTGGCGCAGCGGG
>NW_004567105.1:49091294-49106927 GCF_000260355.1 Condylura cristata
ACCTCTACCATTAATCATGTTTTCATGAGATTTCAGTTACTGACTGCCTCTCCACTCTACTGTCCTGGCCTCTATTTCTCTAACTCCTTGACAACCTGGTGAATCCTCTCACCCTCTGCATCTCTGGCCTGTACCCCAGTTCTGTATGAATAAATAAATAAATCTTAAAAAAAAAAAGAATGGTCCAGACAAACCTCTACCATTAATCATGTTTTCATGAGATTTCAGTTACTGACTGCCTCTCCACTCTACTGAATTCTCCTGGCCTCTATTTCTCTAACTCCTTGACAACGGGGACTCTGCTGTCATCCCCTCCCTCACCCCCCTCCATTCCATTTCTTTACCCATGCTGCACCAAACTGGGCAAAATGCCTTCCTGCCAGATCAACACCTCTCCCCGCCTACACACTCACTGGCAGTCAGTCTCCATACCCCTCAAGTATCCAATACGGAAACACTGCCTCCTATTTTTATTTATTTATTCTCTCCAGTAAGTGGGAAGTCAAGGAGGGAAGTCAGAGTTGGGAAAAGGAAAGGAAAAGTCTGTAACCATCTCCCCTCCCCCTGTCCCCTCATTATCATTTGCACTTCATAAGTATTGAGTAATTGTTCCCAGATTTAGCATATCTTTGGAATCTTCTATTGTGAAAGTTGAAATTATTTTTAAAAGTTTGCAGGCGAGCATATCACAGTGGAGAAATGATCATATTAAAACTATTTGAATTTCCAATGAAAGATCAGAAATGACTGATTTGGGGTTATGGGCATTCCGATCGTTCATTATTCATATTTCAGCCTAATAATGCATAAAGCTGCCTCCAGGGTAAGTTTTCTCGAATTGCTACTCTCTGAAATAAGTTGGCACAGGATTAATGAGATTTTATTTTAATAATTATGGTAACTTTGCAAAATAGCTGTTGCCTTAATTTTTTTCAGACTTACTTGACTGTGGTAAGTTAATTTCATTATTCACATGAGTAAATATTAAAGCATTACACTAACCTTCCTGTAGGTCATAAATATATATAGTTGTATCCTTCGGTTTCATTTACATTTTCTTAGAAGACATTCTTTTTATTTGCCTGTATGAAAACTCCTACTACCTCATGCTGATTCTCATCACAGACTGTCTGGAAGAAATTAATTCTAATACCACCCACATTCTCCCTGCCTTCTATATTTCTCTACTAAAAGTGTGTGTACGCACACACACAGAGGAATACTCTATAGCTATAAAAAGAAGGAAATCCTGCCATTTTTTGACAATACAAATGACCTTGAAGGCATTATGCTAAGTGAAATAAATCAGAGAGAAAAAGGATACTTTACAATTTCACTTATATATTCAAGCTTAAGAAAGCTGTACTCACAAAAACAGAAAACAGCTTATTGCCAGGATGAGGAATGAGGGCAAGTGAAATGTAAATAGATACTGTATTTGCTGGGATACTAGGGTGTGTTTCATTTTTCCTGTCTTTTTTTTTTTTTAATGGAAGATAAGATTTTAAAAATGGAAACTGAGGTTAGCTTCCAAAATATTGTCCAGATTGATTGACTAGGAATTTATGGGGTGTGTGTGTGTGGGGAGGGGCATATTTCATTTGACATCATGAGAATAAAGAACTTGAAACCCATTAGGTCATCTCAATAGTTTTAATCCTTTCAAATACCTGGAAGTAAGTAACACTGCCTTTGGTGGGGTGGCGAGAAGTGGTTTATACTATTTTCCTTAAGGCATTACCTTTCAAGATAGACTTAACAACACCATAAATACATCATGAAATATATTGAATGGGCCATCCCGGGTGGCGGCCACTTCAGTGTGAGTTTAATCCCCAACCTCCTGTCTTTCCAGCTGCTCCCCTAAGAAGTGTAGTTAATTGTTCTGTTCTTGTTCTGTTCCCCAATCTGCCTCTTGTGATTTCTTTCACTGCCCCTGTATCTCTGGCCTGTACCCCAGTTCTGTATGCATAAATAAATAAAAATCTTTGAAAAAAGTTAAATTAAAAATATATATGGAATAAAATGCATGTTTTAGAAGCTTATGAAATTACTTCTTACTCTTGGAAGATATGGATGAGAACCAGAACAAGTGAGCAAGCATAAAATTGGGGGAGTATGTTTTCTTGTGCCATGCATATGAACACGTCTTTGATAGATATTTGAAATAGTTAATTTTTTCATTTTGTCACTAATTTGTTCTTACTTTTTTCTCTATTGCAAATGTCACTTGAATGGGGGTGGGAATCTTTTTTTTTTTAAATAGTGTTCCATTGTGTTTACATCATAGCCTGGCATATTTCACATCATAGCCTGGCATATTTTCTTGATTCACTCTTTGTGATGGTCATCAAAATTTGATCTCTCAACCATAAGTAAGATGTGTAAATTTTGCTTTTATGCTTTAAAATACTGGGTTAAAATGTTACTGTGGTGGCCCTCCCTGGTGGCGCAGCGGGTTAAAGCACAGCATTAAGAAGCTAAAGCCACCTCCGCATGAGTTCTATTCCCGCCTGCCCCGGAGGTGACCACATGGCGTGGCAGACCTCTCCTGACCCTCCCACTGCTCCCCTCAGCAGTGTACTTCATGGATCTGCCTGTTCTGCTCCCTGCTCTGTCTCTGGTGAATCCTCTCACCCTCCACATCTCTGGCCTGTACCCTTACTGTGGTATAGCAATAACCATCATATTATTTCAATAGTAAATAGAGCAGGGAGTAGAAGAAATTTCTCTAGGGAGACTATTCAGGGAACAATGAGAAGAATTTTGTGTGATCGTAATTAATGTGGAGTGCAAACTCACATTCAGTCTATGCTTATTGAAATACTGCTGGCTTCTGTGTGTTCAGTTGCTGTGCCTGTGGGGTTGAGGATGGGTGGGTCTCTAGTTCTAGGCCCCTGCTGCTTTTCCTGGAATTTCTATTTTTCTTTTCGGTCTTCCTCATGGAATATTGCTCCCGGGGAGAGAGTTTTGTGTAGTGATGAAAAGAATGGGCTTTGGATTCAACCTGTCTGGGCTTGATTTCAGGCTCTAGTAATTGCCAGCTGTACTATTGGTACAAATTGCTTTTCTAATTATTAGTTATTTCACAGATAAAATGGGAATAATCATTAGCATACCTCCATTAAAAGTTTATTTCAGCAAAAGTTGATTCAAATCCTACATCACCAAACTAGAAAGATCTATGGAATTTTGTCGACAAGAGGCAAGAGCCAAGCAAGGAAAGGATTCAGTCTGCTCTAACTTAAGTGGTTGCATTATTTGGAACAGTCTAATGGGCTGTTTGTGATTGATTTATTGTCCTTAGATTTCAGTTTCTCACTGTTAGTATAGGTTTACATTATTATTATTACTATTATTTTTTGCTTGCATAGGCTACGAATACATTAAAGCCATCTTAGTCTAAGGCTTCCTTGCTTGCACCTCCTTCATAGTTTTTTTTTGGTGACATTTCCGAACTAGAACATATAAGGATACTTCATATTAGTATTTTCCTTTGTTTTTTTCTCATTAGGTGATAATGACAGAATGTTTTGATTATCCCAAATAACAGTGAACATGGGCAGTTAAGGTGTGATCTACTCAACTGAGTATGTATTTGTACATGCTTTCTTATAATTCTTAGGCCCTCAGTTTCAACTTAGGACATATAGACTTGCCCTGTTTTTCTTATATCTGTTTCTTTCATTTTGTGACACCCCCCTTTGCAAACCGTAAAACCTTACTCTATGTTCCTACTTCTCTTTTATACATTGTTACAGAAGTTATTATTTTGGCACTTTTAAAAATAGTAAGAAATCTATTCAGGATTGTTGCAATAGGGTATGCCAGTGGGGATCAGCAAGGAAATTCAGCAGGGACACATGGGGATTTAGAGCCAAGTAGTAGGGTGAGGGGTGGGGGAGGGGAGTGAAAATTACTTAAAGATGTCATGGAGCAGGGGATTCTTGTTATACTCACTTAACAGGATTCCTGCTGAAGGAAGGTCAAGATTATGCATACCAAGTTTGGGGGGATGACTTAGTAGAATTCTTTGCTAAAACACAACTACAGAGGCCAAAGTCAAGATAGGGGCTAAGATCTAGTCCTAGGAAAAAAAAGTACTCACAGGAGCTTAACTACAGTTCGCACTTTATCCAGGCCTTGTTCTCAAGCAAGAATCAGTGCTATTGACACCATCTTGTGACTTGGTCTTGTATGGTAAGAATCATACCGCTGGGGATGTCCTTAGAACTTTACAAGATCATTTCTAAAATTTTGTGGCAAGCAACAAATTTGAATTAATTACATGATTAATTTTGACATTAAATTACATTTTTATGTGACTGGCTATCACTTTTAATTTCCCATATGTTATTTCACCTTTTCTTTACCAGAAAATTCTGTAGTCATCTCTCCATCTTTGAGAAGAAAATTGAACCCTAGAAAAGTGAAAAGATTTGACCTAACATCATACTGAAGTTAAAGACAAAACCTGATTTCTTAACTTAAAGATAATTTAAGTTTAAAGTTTAAGTTTAAAGTTTAGGTTTGAAGTTTAAGTTTACCTTTAAAGATAAATACATTGAAGTTTTTAGTCCATGTAGAATTCTATAAATTCTAAAAGGCAATAGGAGAAAAAAAACAAAACCAAACCAAACAGGAACTAAGTAATTGATTATCAAGTCTTTTGACTCTGCATATTGTACATCTTCTAACCTATGAAAGTGTTATCTGAACTTGACTGTAGAATCTATACCTATTTGATTAGGTAGAGAAGAATACATGTTTTGTGCTTGTTCATATATTCCAGTTCTCACAAACACACACACACACACACACACACACACACACACCCACACACACACACGCGCGCCACATCTGGCTTAGCAATGCCTGTGAAGACCAGTTTTCAGTGACATTTGGAATCTGCCGTTGTCATCTTTCTTTTTTTCTAAGGCCACTATTAAATGACACTCTCCTGGCCATGTCCTCTTAGTAAAAGTGCTGCTAGTGATTTTTAGAAAGCAGCTTATCAGCCCTGTTGTAGAACAGCGCCCTTTTCTCCGAAGGTCAGCACAACATCATAATCTTAGATTGAAAAGAGACATCAAAGTAGACAAAGGCAGACACTGTTTGCTCTTTGAAGCTGACCCTGCCGCACCAGTGAAAACAACACGGCCCAGCTCTGAGACCACAGGCATTTTTCTTTCCTTTCTTTCTGTTAATACCCCACTGCCCAGCAGGGGGCAGGACAGTTTGTTTGTTTGTTTGTTTGTTTTTCTTTGTTTTTTTCTGGAGATGCTGCCAGTTGAGGGGTCCTTTTTATTCCAGAGTCTCTGTGATAGTTAGGGCAAATTGAAGGACAGAAAGACAATGGATTTTCCTCTCCTCTTTGAATGCAGGACTAGTTATACCACTTATCAGATAGTCTATTTGATGGCTACCGTTTACACTGATTGGATCCTTTCTCTGGGCCAAGTACTGGGTACAGAGTGAATGTATTAGTTGGACCAACCCTCTTAATGAATGAATGGCATTTTTTAAAATTTTATTTTAATTTTTTTTGAATGGCATTTTTTTAATCCTTTCTTTAAAGATGAGGAATATGAGGCTCAGAGAGACTAAGTAACTTGCACACTCGACATAAGGGAGTTTGTGAAAAATTAACGTTCATGAGAGAATTTGGTCCTTCGCCTGTGCATTTTTCACCAACTATCTCAAGGGCAAAATTATACTTACATAGTAATTTTTGGTCTAATTCTGATTCTCAACGTCACTAAATATATTGCATTGCTTTTTAAAATGTATATGAATCAGTACTTGTTAAATAAGCATACTTTAGAGGACACCTTACATAAACTTGATTAACTCATTCTGTAGTTCATCTGTTTTTAAATTTGGTTGATAAAGGCAAATTTTGACTTAGAGGAAGCTGTGTCTATCTGTACATGCGAAGCAGTATTAAAGGTCCCTTCTCGCCTCTTGTTTATAAACCCCTGTTCCTCAATCGCTTTCTGAAAAACCTGTTTCCTCAGATTCTTTATTGTGTATCTCCCCTTTGAACACCTTTTAGATTCCCCAGATTTCTGTCCCCACCCCCATCTGAGCAGAGTTATGGGATGGTTTCTTTGTGGCTTCTCATCCTCATTTTGCTGATACCAATTGCTTTGCTCTCCTGGGGTGCAAGATTACCTTTCTGGTTTTAATCTGTGGCTCGCCTGTCAACTTTGGCAAGCATTCAGCCCTTCCTATTCTGCCTGCCCTTAACCGGGGGCCTGGTTGTTCCCAATTTGTGCCCTAGCCTTCCTGACCTCTTCTCCATTAGTATCCTCCTTGTGACCTAAATGCTGCCCCACATAATGGAGCAGATGGGAAGAGCATGCTCTGTTTGCATCACTAAGACCTTGCCTGAGGACACAAACACAAAACATACCTCTTACAATGAGGATTCTTAGAATGAGGATTCCTGAATCCACCTTCAGCACTCAGCCTTTGTCTGCTTGGCCAGTGTTTGATTTAACAACATCAACTCAGACTGGATGAATGTAACCTTCAAGAAGAGATGACTGGCCAGCAGCAGAATTTTATAGCTGATTTTGGTCATGTTTACATAGGATAGCATCAAATATATCTTATTTGACCTGAGCCTCAGTTGTAAGAGTAGCTTTGATAATTGTAGTTGTAACAACATCTGTTACTAATGGCATTTTACAAGGCACTTAGAGACATTGCATTTTTTGTTTTTATTTAATACTCACCTCTACATTCTCTGGGGTTTGCTGCGTGCCACTGAACACTTTCACTGAGCCCAATTCTTAGAAGCCCATCAACTCTCCCAGAGAGAATTGATGTTCCCCCCTTCATTCTAAGCATCGAATTATTCCCAGAGCCCAATCAATGATACTTAAATCTGAACACATCTGCTTCTCTCAACCTGCTGCTGACCTGGTTAGGGATGCCACCTGGACTTCCATCCTCACCCTGTCTGTTCTCCTCTGGTTTCGTCTTCTCTTCTCAGGGCTGCTTTGGTTCCTGTGTTGTTGGTGCCTTTTACATGTGTGGTTCTCTAGACTCAACACTATTATGAATTCTGTCTCCACTGCTAACTTTGGCAAATATTACTACTTCACAATTTTGACAATATTTCTTCCAGAAAGACATTAGTCTTTCCTTTGACACTCATAGCAACCCACCTTTCTTAGGACATATATAAAATTTTAAAGTTTTAAATCAGTTCCTCCATCATATCCTGTATTCTCTAGGGTGTTCCTGCTCAGATTTGAAAGCCCTAACCCAGCAAACAGTGAGATCTAAAGGCTAATACTTGCTCTGGGCTTTGTACTAGCCATTTTCTGAAGACCTGACCTTGTGAATGGAATCCCATTTACACACAACCTTAGTCTCTTCTTTGCTGCAGGAGAAAGTAAGTTTAGTGGACATGGGTTAGCTTAGTGCCATTCCTCTCAGTAACTCTTTGAAGACATGTTTTTAGTGAACAGTTATATTTAAATTACAAGACTATATTAGTTCTCCTAATCATAAGCCTGATGTCTACTTTGTACTACAGAAGTGTACGTAGCCTCTGTTTGTAGCTTGATGCCTGTAAGTCATTGAAGTTTTCTTTTTCCTTCTCAGTTGTCATTATTTTATTATTGATTTATTTTTCGATTTTATCTATTTTATTTTTGTGTAGAAGAGCTGGGGTGTGAGCAGAGGTGAGAGCATTCACTAGGCACAGACTGGGGAGCAGAACAGGCAGACTGACCGAAATCCACTACTGAGGGAGCAGCGGGTGAGATGGGAGAGGTCTGCTGTGCCATGTGGGTCAGCTGCCTGGCCAGGGATCGAACTTAAGCCATAGAGGTGATAGACTTAAACCCTAAGCCGCCAGGGAGGCCCCTAAGCTGTCATTATTTTAAGGGAGGAGAAAAGCCATATTTGTGGCAGTAATACTGCATATCATCACTTTGCTGAAAGGTTTCTCTATATCCACACTTTAGTTCCAGTTGCTATTACCTGTCATCTTAGTTATACCACAACCTGCTCACCAGGTTCTCTGTCTTCCTTCTCCACTAACTAACTTCCGTTTTAATTTCTAGAACTCACTGATCTCAAATTTTTGCCCTCAGCATTCCTTTATACTTATTTTTAAAAATAGACTTTAGTTTTTGGAGCTGTATTAGATATAAAGAAAAACTGGGACCTTCCCTGGCGGCACAGTGGGTTAAAGCGCAGCACTGCAAGCTAGCTGCAGATGTTTAAGTGCAAGTTCGATTCCCGGCTCATAGGAGGTGATCGATATGGCGAGGCAGACCTCTCCGGTCTCACCTGCTGCTCCTCTCAGCAATGCACTTTGTCAGTCTGCTTGTTCTGTTCCCCACTCTCTCTGGTGAGACCTCTCACCACCACTGTACCTCTGGCCTATACCCCAGTTCTGTATGCATAAATAAATACATCTTAAAAAAAAAAAAAACTTGAACAGAAACCCAGTTTATCTCAGTATTAATATTTGTGTTTGTGAGCACATTTGTTGCAATGAATCAATTCATCTGCCTTCATTACTTAATTCAAGCCCAAAGTTTCCTTTTTTTTAAATTAATGTAATAATGCTGCTTTACAACATTTTATTTTCCAGGTGTATGTCACCACACCCTACCCAACACCACAGTCTGTGTGCTCCCTCCCCATTTTGTTGTCCCCCATTTCTGTCCCTCTCAGTGGCCTCAATTCTACAGTCAGATTTCTAGGAATTATGATCGTTTTGGTTTTATCTGCCCCTTTGTTTCTCTGTATTCTACATATAAGTGATATCATCAAGTTTTTGTCAAGGTTGTGTTCTTAAGTGTATTCTTAAGAGATTTTATTTTTCACATTTACTGAAATTACAAGTGAGAAAGTAAAAGATTAATTCATTAAATAGGGATTAATATTGGTGTATTCACTACATGTTAACATAAATGACATTTTTTAAAGAAATATTTTCTAAAAATACTTGCCAGAAGAGTTGGTGTTTCTTTACATTTTTGCACCTTTTTATGGTCTGAATTAATAGAAGACAGATGCATTCTCATAACTGCTTTCACCTTCAGTCTGGAAAACACCTGTGTATACTTGTGAGAAAAGGAGAGTGAAAACTGTATAGATGTATCAGTATTATTAGAGAAATGGTTTGGATCTTGTGGATCCCTTGAAAATATAGCCTTACTTTTCAAGGACTGAGTACATGTGGAGAACCATTCTATACAACTGAATGATACTTCACTTTCAACTCCTACCCAACCTTCAGGTCTTATTTAGCTTTTCTCATCAAGGAGATCTTCTGCTACTAGATTTCCCTGTTCTATCCTGGATTACATATGCTAATATCAGAATAGCTGTATTTGTTATTACACTGTAAGTGTCCTGAGGACAGGAATTGGGACTTGTTCATTCCTGTACAGCATATTTCTAGCACAAATGTTGACTGTATTATATCAATGATTGACTAGATAGGATTGGAAACTAATTATTTTCCAGACATTCACTAGTACAGATCAAGAGACAAGAGCATAATTTATAAATTATAAAATACTTGATAACTTGATTCATACTATTTCTCTGTTTCTTTGTCAACAAACACAGGTTGTGTTCAGTAGAAGGTTGTGCCAGTGAATGGACATATATTCACTTAGTGAATGGATGGATTAAGGGGTTGTGTAGGACTTCAAATGGGAGTTGATTATGTGACTATTGTGTTCTGGAAATGACTGAATATACTGTTAATAATTGCTGTCAATTTGTACGTCCAATACATTGATTAATACATTATACATTTATTCATTAGGGACACTAATCAAATGTACATCCCAGGTGGGAACTTTTACATCTAAATAGTTTGAATATAGTGAAAAATGTGCATCAGATTCAGAATTCAAAATCCACTTATCATTTCCAGCTGGCCATAAGAAGAAGAAATAGTTAATTAAACATGTAGCTTAAACTACTAAGAGAGGCATAAAGTGATGCCAGTTGAATTTTAATATGTATTATGTGTTTATGTTTTTCAGGTAAGGAATTACATTTGGTGCTGCCTGGTTTCCCAAGGAACTTGACAGATGCTGTCTTCTTGTGTTGGTTTGTAACCTGCCAAATCGTGTAAAATATGCTTGGCTGCAAAATGAGGGCTTTGATTGTAAGTAATGTGCTTTGTGCTTTTGTCAGTGAGGCAGATCTTGAGGTAAGAGCTATGCAAGCTATTCTGAGTGCTGTGTGTTCTCTGGTAGGCTGATTTCAGAGTAAAGGTCTGATGTGCTGACTCTCATCAGCATGATTCCTGAAGCCACTGGGGCCATTGTCCTCTGCCCCAGAATTCCTGCCTGGGAATGACTTCCACTTTCTCCTCTGCTTCATTTTCTCTCACTCCTCATTTAAAACACAAAGACTTAGTGATTCTTATGTGGGGCATTTCCGTTGTAAAAAAATGCTGAATGTACAAAAATGTTAAAAACTCACATTTGTAGGGCCCTCCCTGGTGGTGCAGTGGCTTAAGGCACAGCACTGCAAGCAAGCAGCAGCCGCCTCATTGCAAGTTCAATCTCCAGCCCTGGAGGTGGTGACCACATGGGGCAGCAGACCTCTCCTGACCCGTCTGCTGCTCCGCTCAGCAGTGTACTTAGTTGATCTGCCTGTTCTGCTCCACACTCTGTCTCTGGTGAAGCCTCTCACCACGCCTTTACCCCAGTTCTGGATGAATAAATAAATAAATCTTTGGGGGGGGAGGGGAGAACTAACAGTTGTAGATGAGCCTTAAAAACAGTATCTGAGTGAAGTAAGCCAGATACAAGGAACCAAGATATTATGATTCCATTAATGTGCAGTCTCTAGACTGCATATGCTGAGACAGAAAGTAGACTAGAAGTTATCAGGAGTTGGAGGGAAAGAATGATGTGGTATTGTTGCTTAGCAGTAACAGAATTTATCTTTGGGGTTATGAAAATGTTTCCCTCCAGTTTTAGATGAGACAAAATAGAAAACTTTAGAAGAGACAGATGTGTAGATTACACAACACTGTGAATATAATTAAGGCCACTGATCTCTATACATACACATGACTAAAACAGCAAATTTCATGTCATCTATGTTTTACAACTATTTAAAAAATCAGCCATAATCTCACCCTTCAGAGATTTCATTATTAATACTTCTGTATGTTTTCTTTACTTTTTAGAAAACATATTTCTTGGTCATCTTTCTTAATATGGAAAGGAATATCATGTAGTAAAATATGTTTTTCATCTCACTTTCTTTATCTTAACCTCCTTTCATTTACTGCCCTGTCGGCTACAGTAGAATTCATTTTAATCAGACACATTCATCAAAGCCCAGCGCTGCTGTGGTCTTGCTCACCCTGTTCCTGTGGCGCAGACCTCCCCATGTCATCTTTGGCGTAAAGCTCCTGATCAGGTCCTGTGCACCAGCACTCCAGGCACCCCTGTGGGGGAATCCCCGGTGGGGTCTGAGGAGTGTAGTCCCACCCATCCTCTGACTTATGCAAACGAGTTCTGTGGAATGTCCGTGGGGAGACTCTGGACTGGGTGTCTATGATTTTACACTGTGAACTTGCTATTTGTAAGCATCTCCAGGAGTCTGTTCCCTTTTTCTCTCTCAGTGGAGACTCAAGATAATTTTTACCTTCTCTAAACACTGATTTGCAATGCAATGTACATCTTGAAAAATCATTAAAAAATAATTCAGATACATCCTCTTATTTGCATTCTGATGGATTATGAGATCTCTTTCACTCTCTTTTATTAAATAGAAGGATAGAACTTTGCAATAATGGGTATCTTGGTGTATATGTATCATTCTTACTTATAAATTAATTCTCTTCAGACATTACAATGCATTTAACTCAAGATTTTAGAACAAGAACACAAGAGAGTTTACCTTAGTTAGCTAAAGAAAAAATATCATAGTTATTTTAACAAAAACCTTAATAAGACTAAAAATGCCTCTTACCCTTTCTAAATACTGGCAGAAAATAGGGCTGCTTCAGAAACATTTTTCTTGGTTGAATTAGAAAGAGGAATGTGAATTATAAACTGGATGGACAACTTAGGAATCATCTAGACTATGTCAGTGTGTACTATAAGGTACATAATAAAAATTTGATACAGAGTTTAAGGAATGAACTTTGGAAGGATAGAAATTTTTACGGTAGGATATGAATATTATCACCATAGGATGAAAATATATTAATTCTTTTAGTACATTATCTCAAGAAAGTCAGAAGGGTAATAATGGAGTGGTGTGAATACTGTTTGTATACCTGTATCAATTTAGCATCTAGTAATCTGGAGAGAGAACTTTGTGTATAGAAAACACATGAGAATTTTTTTTCCAAGTGATTGAAAAAACTGGGCGTACTTTAACCTACCTCTCATTTACCTCTTTTTCAAAAACTAAATTTCCTATCTGTTTCAGACCTTTATGTGGGGACAGATGTTTCCCAATTAGTTTACACACATTCCCCAGACATACTGTTGATCGGCAGCTCATTATGCCCGTTTTTCTCTCTTTCAATTGTATAACAAATGATATAGATTTTCATAGATACAGGGATAAAAATGTCTACCGACTCAGCAAAATCCAGCGGAAGCCACACATGAGTCCTAGGGTAAGTCACAGAAGAATTTGCTCCAAAGACTGGGAGCACATCAAACACACTGGTTACAGGTTTTGTCTTAAATGAGAGAACTGCCAGCTCTGGTTTACTGACCATACCAGGAACTGGGCAGTGCACACAAGTATTTACTCACAGGAATCCTGTAATACTCCAAAGAGCTGTGGGTAAAGTGGCTGGGATCGTCATTTCATGAATGAGAACAGAGAGAATCTGGGACCACAGAACTTACCAGACTTCACGGCGCAGCCCTACCTACCCTGAATCATTAGGCTTCAAGACTTCAAGGCTGTTACTTGCTCTTTTATCAAAAGAGATTTATTGAAATGAGGAACATGTTCTGGGGTGTGTTGCAATTTTGTAAATGGAAAAAAAATTACTGCACTGTCTAGAGTGTTGGCACATGGATCCTCAGAATCATCTCTTAAAAGTAATTGAGAGGATGTAATATATCTGCCATGCTGGCGGGTGTATCTTAAGTGCTCCGTAAGTAACGCCTGCTGTTGCTTTTTTATTGATACTTAACAGGAGCCTGTGGAGAACAGTCTTTTTCCCTCTTGTCTGTGGTATAGTGGGAGTGTCATGTAAAAATATGAGGTAGGGGGTCAGACTCTCTATGTTCAGATCTCAGCATCTTATTTACTGGGTGAGTGACCTTTGCCAAGTTCACTAATCTCTCTCAGCATTCCTCTCCACACCTGTACACTGAGGATGGTAATTGCTCTAACTTCCTAAATTCATGCAAGGATTAAAGATTATGGAAATGTCCCTAAAGGACTTTGTCCATTGGGCACTAAGAAGTATTATTGGCATCATTATCAGTTGAGCATCATAAAAACTGAATAGTCATTCTTCATGAAGCTGGGCTGTGGTATGTCAGTGCCACCATGAGAATATTTGTTGTGAGTTTTCTGTGTGTGTGTTTGTGTTTCTGTTGGTGGTATCTGTGTGAACATTTCCATCAAAGGCTATGTATAACTAGCATGGGAAAGTCATCACAAGTCTTCGAGGACATCAACAGGATGATTGCTCATTTCAGTGCAAATCTGTGATTTCAACACTTGGGTAATGTAGTGAAGATGTGGCAGAAAGAGGGGAGAATACTGGAGAGCTTTGAAAAGCATTATTGCTTACAGTGCATTTTTCTTTGTAAGTTAAAAAATTGTGCAGGGATATAATATCTAATTTTATAAGGCCTGATAAAGCTAGTTTCCCAAACTAAGGGTATAATTGGTTAATTGAAACTTCAGAATTTTACAATCACCACTGCCCAACTCACCTACCACATGTGGCTAGAGTGATGCTGATAAAATAGATTCTGATGAGCTCACCTCCTTGTTTGAAAGCTTTCGTTGGTTTTAATTTGACACAATTGCCTGAAATGACCCTGGCCACCTACCCAGCTACAATCTTCATTTTCTAACTCTCAGAATAGCTGGAAGAGCTGATCATGTCTGGCAGGAAGTGGGTTTGAGTGAGGAGTGGCTTACGTTCTACCATTCATGTTCTCACCTGACCCTGCAGATACTTCCATCTGTGAAGGAAAGTGCTCTGGGTGTGTTTAGGACAGTTATATCTCTCCCAGTACCTTCCTTAATACCCTCTGCTTATCCATATTGAAGCAGTTACACAGTTGGGGCAATACTGCACAATTCTTGTTCTCTGTTGGGTTCTTAGTGAGTCAGCACATTGCAAACTATCTCAAAGCATACGTGGTGAATAAATGCATTCATTCTAAAGATTGACTTATTCCTTACCCACGAAGTGCTTTTACTATTAATTCAGGGACATATATCTCACCCCTCCAACCCCCCATCTGTTCATTCATCCATCCATCCACTAGTGAAGGCTTAGAAAATACAGATGTTTGTAATATTCCACACATTTTGTTGTCTTTGAAATTAGTAGTAATCTATTAAACAGAGCCCTGTTCTTGCCACCAGAAGTTCTATTTTTCTATAAATAATCACCAGCATGTCCTTTTTGGTGACACCACTGCCGATGGTGGGATCTTTCCTTGTGGATTTGAGGTAGAAAAACAGAAATGGGAGTCTTCTTGTGGTGAGACCCATAGGAAAGCTGGGTTGGGGGGAGGGTAGTTGAATAGCCTGCCATTGACCTTCGAAAATCCCTTTTCAAATGCTGCTGATATTCTTGAACATTCGCTGTGTGCAGTTTATTAGTTGAAGCATTTTAGGTAAGGGTGATCTCTTGGAAATTCTATCATGGGTTTGGGTTGCAGACTGGTGGTGTGACCTTGATGGGGATATCTAACGTCCATGGATCTGTCTGAAATCTCAGTATGAAAATAAGAACAGCAACCCCACAAAGACATCCTGAGGCTTTATTGACAAAGTTTCTGTTAAGTGCCTGGCATCATGCTTGGCACAATCTAAACATTAAATGGGTGGTGGCAGTTATCTTGGCTAATCTATTTTTTGTTGAAATTTATTTATTTATTTATTTTTTGAAAATGAAAATTAACAGAGGATGGATCTTTAATTCTAGAAGCCTTTTGGTCAACATTTGTTGTCTTGTGTGTTTTTTTGTTTGTTTGTTTGTTTTTTTTTTTTTTGCTCTGCAATGGGCTGTTGATAATAATTACTGTTATGATATTCTGGGACCTGGGTGTTGTTTCTGTACCAGCTCAGGAAGTTTTGCTAACTTGGAATGTTCCCTAGTAAGAGTTGTGGACAGCATATTAAGTGCTGTCTAACTCAGCCATCTTCTCAGATTGCCTGACCCTTTGACAACATACTAGTTATTCTGGTTTATAGTGTTCACTTATAGCATGTTTGCGGACTCCCACCAACCCCAAATTCTTGTTGGCGTCTCTTGCTCTCGCTATCTTTTTTTTTTAATTAATTTTTTTATAACAGTTTATGTTTACATCATTTTGTACATTTTTTTTTCCATCTCAATTGTAATCCCCACAGGTTTCCCATCATCAAGTCACCCGTGTGCCATCACCATAATCCCGTGCACTTCCC
>NW_004567105.1:49109107-49128227 GCF_000260355.1 Condylura cristata
GAATCGAACTCATGTGGAAGTGGCTTTAGTTTCTCAATGCAGTGCTTTAACCCGCTGTGCCACCAGGGAGGGCCCTACTCCCTGTCTTTTTAAAGAACAACTTTAAAAATGTGCTTATCCATTTTTGAAATGGGATACCAAAACAGTACATAAATTCTGCTTCCTTTTGTGTAATATTAAACACAGCAGTTCATAAAGGGGAATTATAAACAAAGCTACATGCCTGGCTCTCATTCATTCAGTTTCAAGGAAAAAATGAAATGCTAAGAATATCACACAAATCCAGAAGGGATCTATGAAGACATCTTTGGAAGTTAAATGATATCGGTAGGTCTTTAATTTCTCTGGAAGTTAAATGATACCCATAGGTCTTTAATTTTAACTTTAGCATTTCCTTCAAGAATAACTTCTTATTAAATAATCAATAAAGATTTGGTCAGAATTTCAAGTAACTTAATCGCATGCACATGCATTTTTTAATATATACATATAGAGGAAGTCTCATGTTAATTGCAGTGATCAATAGGATACTGTCAGGATTTGTTCTGTCTCTCTTCCTTGTTTACTTTCCTTCTTTTCTGCAGAGTTGTTAATCCAGATATGCTACTGGATTTAGATCCCTGGAGACTTCTAATAAATACATAAATGTATTCAAAGGGCTAGATCCTTATATTTGATTTATGAACTGTGCTTCCTTCAGGAACCTTCAAACTTCTGAATTTGAGTTGGAAATCACCACTAAGGAGTTTTCAATACTGCTGAAGTGGAGATTTGACTAATGATAGTAAACGTTATATAGATAAGACAAAGTATGTAACCTACAAATGAATAAAAGTTGGTATCTTACCAGCTCATCTTTCTATGGTGTAGCTAATCTCCACCTCTTGGTCTGTCAGCTCTAGAGAAAGTTTGTACTTTCAAAAAAAGTAAATGCATGTAAGGAAGGATCATTATGCCTTTAAGAAGTACAGATGAGAATTTAAATCAGATCCAACATGGAAGAAAGTAACAGAAGGAATTAAGGGTGAACTTTTGTGTTTAACCAAGAGCATTGCCTTTCTCCGAGAAAGGATGAATAACAGCAGAGGGGACATGGCTTCCTATAAATGTGAACACTGTTCCCTTAGCCTCCATCTCCTCCTTTGGAGTGTCCACCTGATTATCTGTCTTCCTGAGCTTTTGGGCTGAGCTGGCAGGGGAAGAAATTGCCCTGACAATAGGAGTGATTTATTTATGCTTTAATATGCCATATAAAGGCACTTTGTTTCAAAATTAAGATGAAACACCCAAGGAAAGGACTGGCTGAAGATTTAAACAGTCTTCAAATTACCACATCTGCTACATCTGTTCCTATTAACCAGATGGTTTTCTGATAGAATGAATCTCATTGTAGGAGAGATGGATGAGTTTTTCCTTTTCTGGCTTTTTTCTTGTTTGCAGTTGCCTTTAGCAGATGATCTTAGAGCAGAGATGTCTGCTTTGGTGGGCTAAATCCAGTCAGTTGTCATGATTGCTTTTCCTAACACAATGTTTTGAGGTAATTTAGACATCTGAAATGTGGAGATTTGACATTTTAAAAATGTGGCTTAAAAAAAAAATCAGGTGGATTTTGCAACCCTAAGGCCACAGCATCAGCAAGAGCTAAGTTCACCCCCATCCTTTGATGGGGCCCGAGATTTCCAATTTGCCATAGTCCTACACCTGCCTCATTTTTCTCACTTGAGATTCTAATTAATGAATTCAAGAATTACTGACTCATGATTCATTAAACTTAAAGACACCTTGGAGAGCCCAGAGTCTATTACTGTCAGTTAGTGAGTATGCAGACACCAGGAAGTGGGTCAGTCCTGGGCTAGGGGGTTAGAGCTAGTTGCGATATTCAATTTATGGCAGAATTTTTGAGTGATTTCCTTGTGATAGTCAAAATGTAAAAAACATGTTTCAAGTATCTTAAATGTTATATACAAGAAACCCTCACCTTAAATCAGTTTCATATTCTTGTTTTCTGAATCTTCAGAAATAACTGCATAATAAGGGTGCACTCCTGTAAATTTTTAGCTTTTAATCTTATTTCTTCTTTTCCTCCTATATTATTCAGATCCTCTAGAGGGCAACAGAGAGAAGCTTGGTGTCAGAATTCGAGACCCAGATAGTGAATAATTCAGAAAGTGTTTTTTCTGCCTTTTTAGTGTAGGAAATCTGGCATACTGGGAAGTTCCATACTTGAAAGATATGGGAAGAAGGATGAAAGTTATACTCTGCTTGCTATTTTTTACTGGTGTCAGTAGTAATAAGAAGAGGGTGTGCACAGTATTTGCAAGTTACTGTGTATCTCAGTGTAGCCAAATCTACCTGTGGCCAATTCTAACATGTGCTTTGTTCAGCTGCTAAGTGCAAAACAGCTGCACTGTAATCTCTCCCTTCAAGAAAAAGACAGGAGCTTTCCCTCTCAGTTCTGTTGTTGTTAGGTTTGTCCCTCTTCTTCTTTAGGCCAAGTCTGAATTCATCTTTATTCTTGAAGAGCTTTGCAAGAGCTAATTTACTTAGTTGATTTACAGTGTTATTTTCTATCAGGTATTGATGTATTTTAAAGGGAAACTTTCTTACAGGACTTAGCATCATTTCATTATAACATTTTATTACCATCATATTATATCTGGAACCCAAATAGTCACTGCCAATAATATTACATTTGCAATTTATAAAATTTAGAGACTCATTCTGTCCTGTGCTTGTAAACTTAGCAAGAATGGAGATTGTATAATGTCAATTGACATTATCATGCATAAATTAGCATTTCTTAGTGCTTTAAATAGTAAGCGGTGCCTCTTAAAATTCCAGTAAGCAAATTGTGCGTATTTATCCCCAGGAATCAAGGACTAATACTAAGATGAACACACATGTTGACAGTAGTCAAAACTGGAACTTAAGTTGCAATCTCCATTCTTCAGTTTTAGCCAGGCTACAGCCAAATGTTAGGTTGGATCTGTGCTGATGCTTTTAGCTAGGACATGGAAGTCATTTATTTATATGTGTGTCTGTCTGATTTGACAAAGAAACATCCTTGCATTTCTTCTAGAGCTACCAGAGGACAGTTTCTTTCCTGAGTGTACTTGTAAGCTGTGTCTTCTTTTTATATACTACTCAATAAATTATTGGGGTATGAGTTGTACATTTACAATGGATATTTAAACTGCCCTCCTGGAAAATTGAATGAAATACCCTCCTGTACTTTGGTATAATAATCTTTTGATTATTCATTACTGAATTTTGAGAAGGTATTTCCAGAGGTGACTTGATTTGCCCTATGTCTTTGCAATTAATTTGTTAAAACTTGATATCGAGATAACAGATTCTTTTTATAACTAAAAAAATGGAAACATACTTGTGATGGAACATTCTGTTTTGTTTCTGCTATACCATAGCTTTTTTTATTTTAAAAGATTTTATTTATTTACACATACAGACATGGATAGGGCCAGAGGTGCAAGGGTGGTGAGAGGATTCACCAGAGACAGATTGGGGGGCAGGACAGGCAGCTCGATGAAGCACTGCTGAGGGGAACAGCGGGCGGGTCAGGAGAGGTCTGCCACGCCATGTGTGTCAGCTCCAAACTTGCACTAAAGCGGCAGTGGATTCGCAGTACAGCGCTCCAACCCTCTTTGCCACCATGGAGGGTCCTTTGCCATAGCTTTTTAAATATAAAAAACAAAAATAAAGATCCAGGGAGTGAAACTATAACTCATTCTTTTCTGCAGTTTTGACAACACTTCAGCTTTCCACAATATTCAAGGTTTTAGGGAAACAGATGTGTACTCTATTATTACTTTTCTTTAATAATGGCCCTTTGTTTACTTGCTTATTTATAGATGCTTCCATTCTGTGGATATGGTTTCTGCTGATCTTACCTATGCAGTAGCTGTATTCCCTGGGTTCTTAGGACCCTTTTTGTGTTTAGCACAGGGAAGTGGCCTTAGACAAAGCAGACCTGTATACCTGATGAATCCTGATTGGTTCAAGCCAGTCCGGTCAGCCCATTCTGCTTCAGCACTGATTGGTCTGGAGTTGAACATGTGACCCAAGTCTGACCAGTGAGGTATAAGAGGAAGTGGGAGAAATTCCTTACCTCAAATGAAATGACAGATACCAGTGTAGTTTAATCCTTTGCTTTTCTCTCCTTCGTCCTGCTTCAAATGAGGACATGTTGCTTGGAAATACAGTAACCATGTTATAATATTGTGGTGCCAGGCAATGGATATATTGAAGATAGGGCCATTGAAGGAGCGGAACAGTGTCTTTGACAACATTGTTGAATGGTTGAACAGAGCCCAGCGACCATCTTCTTCCATTTTTCTCTGGGAAAAATAAGTCACTAATGATTCTCTTGTTTGCAGCCAAAAGCATTCTTAACTGATATATCACCTAAAAGGCAAATTATGTCATGGAGAAGTTCACTGATTCAATGAAATGAAAAGACAGCAATATATTTTGTCTCAATCTGCTATTCTGTAAATATTATTTTCATTTGGCCAGAAATGAAAGACAGATGTTGAGCAATGTAATTAGACTCTTGGTATATGTGGCCAAGTTTTAATTTTTAATTGAACATGAGGCCCCCAAAGTGTTTGGCAACAGAAGGAAAATAATCTAGCATTTCTTACTTAATTAAATCATCCTGTACTACTGTAGAACCGAAGATCAGAGCTGGCAGGATTGCATTACATGGTGATTTTAGCGTGGCTGTCTTTTGTGTCTAACTGCTTGTTTTAAAATTTAGTCCAGTGTGCTGCTTCGACGGTAGTACTGTATTTACAGTAGGCTTGTTACAGGGTAGCCCAGAGTGGACTGGGCCTCCTGTCTGTGGGGCCTCACCCACACGCTCACTATTCAGTTACACTGCAGGGACACACAAAAGGGTCAATAACGGGTTCATTTACAAAAGGGAAAAGGAATAGGAAACAGCCCAGGGAAAGAGAGCAGGATACAAAGTAAGTGGAATACCTTACGGCTAGGCTGACTGACACACCAAGTCATGCTGTCTTGGGAAGCAAGAGAGCCAGGGCACATGAGATGCAGTTGCACCCTATTTATCCCCCCAAATGTCCCAGGATCCATTCCTCTTAGCTCCGCTCTTGGGTCCTTGCAGTTTTCTCCCTGGTATTGCTGGGAGTTGTAGTTTCCAATCACTGGCGTAGGGTGTAGGGTACAGAAAGCTGGACTAGGGGTTGGAGTCCATAAGACTCTGCAGAGTTCCTTTAGGACATCCTTCCTCTTAACAGTCTCCAGATTCTCAGGAGACTGGTAATGGCTGGATTCTGAGAGCAGTTGAAAAGGTCACTTTCGTCAGTGATGCGGAACCTCAGATATAGGTCTGCGGAGGGCAGGTAAAGGTATGCTCATGGAATTTTGCCTTGTTGACAGTTGTGGTAGTGTTTAGGTAAAGGAAGATTAGGGAGGACACCTCTTTGTTAGGTTCAGCATCCTTTCTCACTTAATCCACTTAAAAATTCAGATCAAACCAAATCTACAACTCACCGGGTAACATTTGTCTGATTTATATTCTCTTTTGTGCACATTGCTACCCTCTGAAGGTTAAAACATTTCATTTCATGTGATTCAAACCAACTGCAGACCTGTGTATAACTATATTATAAACATAGCTAAAACAGTTAAAAACTTTTACTAGGAAATATATTTAAGTGAATACATTTATTAATATAGAGGTACAGCAGCTTAAGTAGGTTAACTACATAATAAAGAACTTTAGATGGCTGCTATAAAGAAAAGAAACAGTTTGTAATGGGGTGTTGACTTTCTCTCTATTTTTTTTCTTAAGATATATTTATTTATACATACAAGAATGGGTATAGGCCAGAGATGTTGGGGGTGAGAGGATTCACTAGAGACAGAGTGGGGGGTAGTAAAGGCCTATCTACTGAAATACACCATTGAGGGGAGAGGAGGAAGAGGAAAGGTCTGCTGTGCCATGTGGGTCACCTCCCTGCCCCAGGATCAAACTCATGCTGCAGTGGCTGCAAATAGTTCCATAGTGCTGTGCTTTAACCCATTGTGCCACCAGGGAGGGCCCTGTGTAAATATTTTTATATGAATTGTTCTCATTAGACTAAATACTTCTTCCCATGTGTTCACTGCTAATTTGTAAACTAAAGATTAAAAAAAAAAACAGATAAAGTAGAATAGAGTTTCATATCATCTGGTTGAAATTTTTATAAAATCCGATTTAATAGAGTCAGACGTAATCAGGTTTACTGGATGAAGTTTCTTTTTACTCTCAAGAGTCATTGAAGATAGTAAGCGATCATTTTGTGGAGAGATGTCATATGGGTATTGATTAAGAATCAAGGTAAAACCTTACTATTTTAAAAGATAATTGGCTTCGATATGCACCTGAATTCTGCAAGAGGAATAGTGCTTATGTTGTTAAAAAGTTTTATCCTCCAGGTCTTTTTTTCTTTCAGATTCAAGAGAAATATGTTAAGAATAATGTAGACAAAGTAACATGAGAACAAGCATGATTCCTCTTTGCATCATTTTTTAGGGGGATGACTATATCTCTTCTGACAGGACTGTGTATAGTGTAGAAGTTCAACTTGTGACAGGACATCTCTTCATTCCTAAACGGGGTAAATAACACGTTTGACTCATTCTTCCAGGATTTGGAATTTCAGGCATTTGCTTAGTTGTTTGGGTGTGAATGATTCCTTCCTTTTCTTTGGCCTTTCCTCCTCCTGTTTCCCACACAGGAGTTCCCATTTTTAACAAGATAAGTCATGTCATGGCATTTTTCTGCTTCAGTCTGCTGAGTGGCTTCCCTTCCATGATATCCAGGTTCCATGCCACACACTCTGGGATCCCACATGACCGGCTCATTCTTTGCAACTCTAGACTCTTGCTACTTTGTCCCACTCACCTGAGGTTCCAGTGCTAAGTGTTCATTTCCTCATTCTGCAAGAACATGTTGCTACCTCAAAGCATTTGTGCCTCTCCTTCCTGGGGAAGGATATCTCTTTTCCCAGATCTTTGCTCGGTTGACTTCCCATAGTCTGGACCTCAGCTGCTACATCAACTCTTCTTAGAGCAGCCCCCCACCCCCACCCCAGACTTGCTCTATCACTTTTGAATTGACTGAATTTTTTTATATCTGTATTTCTCTTGTCTGTCATTTTCTGAACCTAGAAGTTTCATCCTGCCAGCTTGATTACTCCACCTTGTCTGTTTCTCTGAAGGAAACTGGATTATCCAGTGCCCAGATTAGTCACTCACATTCCTTGAATGAAGCAAAAGGAAAGAAACAATGTGTAAATAAGCCTGTAATCTTTTAGAAGTAAAATAGCAGAATTAATTTAGGTCACCTAAATATAGTATACTCATCTCTCCCTGATCACATTCAATTTTATTTTATCGTTAAGCATGTCTCCATTAGGAACTCTATCTAGAATAACCCATCTCCTTTCTTTTTTATTTATTTTGAAAAAAAAAAAAACATCCAGTTATAACTCAAGTATTTATTGAAGCTCCTTCATCAAGTAACACAAATTAAATGTTTAAGCAGGGGTATCAGACTGTTCGAGGCATTCTTAATCCTGATGAAACTCCATTAAAATGAGCATGTTGCTAAATAGATTTAGCACTATTAAGTAGTAATTCTCAATGCTTCCAAACCACAGTGGTGTGATACTTGTTTATCGTATTCCATCAGCATACTAGGAATCTTTCCTGCACTGAAGTCCTGCAGTGAAGAAATCTCTATGACTTTGTTTCACGATTGGCTATATTATCTGGACACAGAATCTCCTCTATCCTTATGTGTTTTGTCCTCTTCCAAATTCCTGTTGACATTGCTAGAACTGTGTTTTCTCTATCAGCCTCCCACCTTTTGCATATACTGGCTGTAAAAGAAAATGGTGATATTGCATGTCCCTTTGTAGGGAATTTAGAGCCCAGACAAGATGCATATAGGATGAGCCTCCTGGGACACTCAACTACCCAAGTCTTTACCCAGGTTCCTTGGGGCTAAGGCATCAGAATTTCTAGGAACCCTTGTTGAGAAGCTGTGCCAATTCTACACCTCTGGGTGGTGGTCTAGAGAATTTATGTCCTTTCAGATCATGATGTTAGAAAACCATAATTCTCTCTGGTTATTTTTGAAACATGAATGGTCTTCATTAGATATTTCTGGGCTCAGTGAATGCTGTGAAACATGGTGCTCTAACAAGAAAACAGTATATGCCTGCCCTGTGGCATGAGGGTTAAAAATCTGGTAGAATGTATAAATCCACTTTCTCAAATGCAGGAAAATATAAAGCTCAATAGTCATCTAATGTCCAAGACTCAATATTATTATAAGACTGAGTGATTAATATCCTAAACACTGACTGTTCTATTCTCCTAGACTCTTGTTTTGGCATAATTTAATGCAAGAGCAAGGTTTTTCATTGTAAAATATTAAGTTGAGGTGCTTTGTATGAAAAGCATCAAATTATTTTAGTCTCCAGGTGGCATAGTTTAAAAAGATGGAAATGGAAATGTAATCAGCTACAAGGCTATGGCTTCTTTTAAAAACATGGATTGATATACTACAGTAATTCAGTTAAACTCAACATGTTCTTCCTCATTTCTACACTCTTTTTGCCAAGAATATATTCATGTAAATATCTTTAGACTACTAAAATGGTGTCAGAAAATATTTGAAAAACAACTGGACTGCTCACCCTTTCAATAATTGTTTCTCTTATCTATTCTTTATGACCCAAAACAAAGTTCTAGAGCTTTGAGAGCTGGGTTTCCACATGTACCCTTTATGTAGACCCTTTTCTACTATTACAGCCAACGTCCTGGATGTCAAGGTTTGTTTTCTGTGACCATTGACGAAGGCTGTGCTGCTTCAAATTTGAAGTTGCTGGGGACAAAAGGACCTGCTACATATTCCAAGATCTGGGAAGAGTGCAGGGGGAGATTCACCAACTGCTGTCTTTTGACCCCATTAGTGTGTTCTCTCTGAAGTTCTTTGCATTTCTTCTATTTTGTGCTATTCAAGAGATGATAAAATTAGCCTATCTGTTTGCTGTTCAGCTTTAGCTTCTGAATTGCTGATGGAAGTATCAATTTAATCATTGTGGTGTGATCATCAAAGATTTGATGTGTTTCTAAATCAATGTCCAATTGTAAAAAGATATACACCAGCTTTTGCTAAGTTGTGATAGTGAAAGAGTAGCTTGCGATTGTTTTTCTGCCTTCTTGTGAGAAGAGTATGACATATAGCAACATATGTAATGCAGGTGAACAATATCATAAAACTTAGAGATGTCATGCATCTTTTAAGCTATAGTATATATTCCATTGCGATAGCTAACACTGGGATAGGTTCTGTTACTGCTTTTGCTTTCCAGATGGAGACCCTGGGGAACACAGGTTAAGTAAGAGTACCTTTCACATAGGAACAGACCCAGAGCCAGGATTCAAACCCAGGCATTCTGGGTCCAGATTCCACATACATAACCACTGTGCTATTCTGTCAGTAGTTAAGTGACTGCTGATAACTGGGAAGAATAAGAATCAAACTCTTTTGCATAGGAATCATAGTTAAAGTTCTTTTGAGCAGATTGAAAAGCCTTGTACTTTAACTTACACCCCATGCTTTTTTGCATTTTTAAAACAAAGTATGCCAGTTTGTTCTGAAGTTTTCGTCAGTGGTGTGTTTTTCATAATGATCATCCACTTCTTCATTTAACCAATATTTATTAAGCATCTGCTTTGTGCAGACACGCTCCTAAGTTCTGGGTAGTAAGTTATGAATAAAGAAGGGGGGAAAGCCTTCCATAAGGATAGCATGCATTCTTCTGGAGGAGGAGTGCTGGTGTTCTGAGCCAAGTATACAGTGAAATTTCCTACCCAGAGACTTTGTAGTTGTGCTCATACTCAAGTGATTCTGAACAATCAAATCTTGTGCCTGGAGGACTTTTCTCTGGACCACTGAAGGATAGCACAAGCAGGTCATTCTGGCAAGAACATGAGAAATGAGACAGAATCACTCAGACATCTTCAGTCTAGTGGCGATTTTTTGTTACTATGGTAACCACTTCTCTTGGCATCCCTCTCCACCTCTACATCATAATTCTGACAGGACAATGTGAGGAAGTTTGTGTGCAAACACATGTGCTTTTATAAATCCTGGTTGGGGTGGAAGAAAGCTGTAATATGTGGATTGGATTGTCTCTTTTAAGCAAAACAGTGTTCAGGCTAATTAAACCTATCTGTGTAGGTTTATAATTGTCAGTGCTTTGCCTGGAGTATCAAATTACTTTATTTGAAAGGATGCTGTATCTCCAAGTGATGGGAGTTTTAAAGTATATGTATTCACAGGTACACCTAACACATTTTCACTTTTTTTAATCCAAAAACATGCTAATTTTTACACGAAGTTCTCTAGCACTCACACTGCATCCCAACAAAGATGAAATACTTAAGACTCTAATGAAGCCCTTTTGTGTGATTTAGATTTTAAACATCTCACGTTAGCATAAGTTCTCTACTAAAACTGTGATGAAGATGTGCATTTTACATGTTACAGTTACAATTTTGACACCTTTATTGTTTTGTTGTTAATTTTCTAACAGTAATGAGAAGTACTGTTTAAAGAGGAGGGTGTATGTTGAAGGGGTGTGATTCCAGCTTCTTAGGAATGATGACTGATGTTACAAGGTGTGTTACAAATGTAGCACCAGTAGAATCTGTTCCCCATCTGTTACAGGGCAGAGAGAGAGACACCCCTAAACCCCAAATCTGTCTACTTTAAATAGGTTCTGCCATCCACTGCATCATAACAAAACATACAAGACCTTTAATGAAAAGGAACTTTAATACAATCAGTGTGCAGTACAGCAAACATCAAGAATATAGTTTCTAAATTAAACACCCAAAGTTACCCATCCCCTCATGGTTAAAAGTCTACCCAAAGGGGATTGTCCCAAGGCAAGGCATGAAAGCCCGCCACAAGTCTAAAGCACCTTCTGGCAGGGACCCATAGAAAAGGATCAGAAATGTCAAGACAAGTTTGGGAGGAAAAGGGCAAAATCAAAATCAACATAAACACTGCGATAGTGAACCTCCCCACAGGTCTCTTACCCACATCTGTTTCAACCAGTCCAGGACCAAGAAGAAACAAGCACAGTTTCTTCACATGTCTCTCTGCTCTGTGTGCCTCCCTCAGCCCACATGTCCGGTTTTATATCCAAAACCCAAATGGCTCCTTAATTTTACCCTTGGGTCCTAGGAGTCCTCCATGTGGTGTTGCTGCGATTTGTAGTTTCGGTGTCTGGAGTGGGGGTGGAGTCCACAAAACCTGTATCTGTAGAGTTCATTCAGGACATCCTTTCCTCTTTAACAGTAGCACCTGTAGAATCTGTTCCCCATCACAGAAACAGTGTGAGGAGGGACTAGGGCTTGGTAGAACAATTTTGAAGAGTTCGAAGTGTCCAAAACTTTGAAAATTCTACCGACTCAAGGAGGTCCCACAGCCATAAGTGTCAAAATGTGTCCCCCACTGCTATTGTTGTCATCTGGAGAATCTCGGCTTTTTTTTGGTAGTGCCATCTCTAGGTAGGAGAACACCAGATGCTGGGTGTTTTGCATGAAAGATCTGGTATTAAAGCTTTTGGTGGTGTATCTCTCTGTTTCTCTTTTGGGCCTCCCTGACATCTTTTTCTGATATGTGATGTTTGTCCAGACAACCTCAATCCATTAGGGGTACCCTAATATCCTTGCTCCTACTAGGGATCTTTGAAATAGAAATTCCTCACTTGCACCTCCTTTAGGGCAATGGATATGGACTCCCTTTATCTTTACAAATCAAAGGTAAAAGTTCACATCTTCCTCTCCCCTCCCCCATCCATGTATCCTGTTCTAGAAAAACACATTGCAGAAAGCCTGCATGGTGATGTTTCTGTCTCTTTCCCTTTCCAGAAATGTCACCACCAGAGGGCTGAATTGTGTTGTTCATGTGACACTTCATCTAACATTTATTAAGTTTTTTTTTTTGAGGCTTTTTATATTGTGTAGATGCTTTGGGATTTAGATAAAATATATTCTTTATTATCAAAGAGTTTAATTTCCAGGTATAGAAAGAAGATGGATCCAAAGTGATACATTATATTCATCCAGTTTCAAACTTGTTTCCAAGAAGAGCATTCACATTCAATAGGTCATTTTGTCCTTAAAAGCAGAAACAACCTGTAACAACAAAAAGACCAGCTAAGATAGACAATGATGAGTAAATACATGCACTACAGTGGACTACATTCAGTTTCTTACTCTGCAAAATGGGGGTGGGGGACCCTTCACTTACTTCCTAAAACCACTACACAGATTGCCTGATTCAGGTATTAAATGGAAATCCACATTGTGCCAGATTTTGAGTTTCCCAAAGACCACCTTGGAGCCGATTCCTTTGCAAACATATGAGGGTCTTTATTGCAGGCTCGAGCCTGGGCTTCCAACATGCACCGACACAGCTGCTGAAGTTGAGAGCCCTGAGCTCTGGGAAGGCAGGGTTTTTATTACAGAAGAGGGGAGTTTCATCCCAGCAGAGGGGAGTTCTAGCTCAGCAGTACATTAATTGGTGGACACTGAACAAAGTTATCTTGTCTTAACTGGGTTGGCCTATGCATGTAAGATGTGACATTCGCTACTTGGCCCGCATACCTTAGGACATCTGGTGCTTTCCTGACATGTACTGGTTACTTGCCTACTTGCTTATTGGCTCTTGCTATGGGATGAGCAAGATTAAGACATTTACAGTTAAACTTGGCCTTGGCACCTTGTTGATAACTGAAACTTAGGCCTGTCTGGTTCAGAAGCATTCTGAAGCCTGTCTTGGCGTCAGTTAGGTCTTTCAGATCAAACTTATTGTGAGCACTGTGGAGGGAACAACTCTATAATGCATAAGAAGAAGGGGGAGTCAGTTGGAGAGCAAGAATTTTAAGGGCAGTTATAGGAGGGTATTCCAGGATAAGAAACAAGGGGTGAAAGCCCAGCACTATAAAGCTGTTTCAGCATTCCCTGCAGTAGGAGGTATACCCCAGGCCAGGGGATGACCCACATGGTGCAGCAGACCTTTCCTTTCTCACTCACTGCTCCCCTCAGCAGCATATTTCAGTCATTCTGCCTGTTCTACTCCCTACTCTGTCTCTGGTGGGTCTTCTCGGCCCATACACCTTTGGTTTGTATCCCAGATGCTGTATGCATCAGTAAATAAATCTTTAAGAAAAAAATAGCTTGGGCAAAAACCCAGAGCCAAGATATACTTTGGCAAGTAGGAGATTACAACTTGTTCAGCAGATTTCCAACATTGTTTTTTGTTTTGTTTTGTTTTGTTTTGTTTTGTTTTGTTTTGTTTTGTTTTGAGAGAGTCACCTAGTAAATGTGCAATGATTTAATTCAGTGAATGTTTACTGCTATGCTAACTAAGATAACATAAATAACAGACTTAATCATTTTGGAGTATATTAATATGCTTTTTTATCTTATATTTTTCTGTTATGTGATCACCTTCCTGATCATCCAGAGATGTTACCTGCCTCAAGAGACTGCAATTCTAATGCAGAAAGACAGGGAATAATCTGTATTCAGCTCTGTCTACTACAATAATATCTTCTAAATCCCAGAACCTCTATTAGTGTATCAATAAGTGGGCTCAGTGGGCTGGAGTAGAAAATTCACATACTTTCCATTCCACTAGGATGGTTCTATTGATGAATGTTGTCCTGTTCTAGTTATGAGTAGCAACCCTTTCACACCCACATCACCCACATGTGTTCAGTTTTGGATGATGAATTATAGGGAAGTCCCTGCCACCAAGGAGGTGGAGTGCAATGTTTCCCAACCTTCTAGGGCTTTGGTACATGGGCAAAGGAAAAGGGAAATGGGTGGGGAGGGCAGTCAGGGTGCATACTGTCACCCTGTCAGAATTCCAAAGATTGTATTTTGGGGTGCAGGTGGTCACGTGAGCTAAAAGCAGCAGAATTTTTTGGCCTCACTGTGTAAATCCTAGGAGGACTATGGAGCAGGGTCCCTCTATGACACAGCAGGAAGACAGAGTGGGAAACAGAGCCGCAGACAGACTGGTAATGGGAGAAGTAGATTTGAAAAGATACAACAGAACCATGACATTGTAGAGTTTGTACTGGGACACTGAGGTCATTTCTCTTTCTCTTGTCTACAGTATGACTGACCAAAGACTGGCACATCATCATCTTATTCTAGAAGCGTGTATTGTGAAGAGAATTGCAACAAGTTCTCACAATAATCCTTTTTTCATCCTCTTCGGAAACTGTTAGATCCAGCCACAACACTTCTCGCAATTTTGCAGAGCTGCTTCTGCTGCTAAGTTCCTGGCCTGGCATTCATAAGAAGAAAGTCTGCATTGATTAAAGTTCTGCCACTGTAACCTCAGACAATATAACCCATCACTTGTATGTCATCGCGACCCCTTGAAAAACACCTTAATGCAGAGTTAGATTCAGAGACTAATCAATTTTGTCTCCTAAGAGGAGGTGTGGCAGTATAGAGATGTGTGCATAGAAAATGTTAAGCTGCCTCAGAAAACTCTTCTGAATAACTCTGTCCACTTGACTAGACAGAAACTACTGCCTTACAGACACTTAAGAGAAAGTCTTTTTTACATTTTTTTGGGGGGGACCACCCACTACTATTAGTAAGTTATGGTCCATGGAGAGCAGAAACTGACTTATCCCTCTGGCCCTAAGGGACCACTGAGACCAAGCCTGGACAATCAGGTTGGTGCTGTGCCCCATGGCTGCCAGGATTATGAGTTTGGGAGCCAGCTGGGTCAATCAGAATTCATTTAAGTCTTTTGCCGTCCTATCAAGGAAGACATTTATATGATTGAAAGTTGTATTCCTGAAGTTGTTTACTGCCACCTGCTAGCATCTAGGCAGATCTTACCTGAGAATACAGCTAAGCAAAGCCAACATATAGGAAATAGCTGTCAGGATTACATGAGTTTCAGTGCTTTGGTTTGGCTAATTTGTTCTAGATGACTGTCTTAATGCATTTTTAGCAGCATCCCTGGCCTCTGCCCATTAAATGCCAATAGCATAACTCCTAGCCCATAGCTGTGATTACCAGATGTATTTCTAGGCATTTGGTCCCTTGAGTGACAAAATTTTCTGCAGCCAAGGTTCAAGTGATTGGGTCTAGCTGAGTTGTTTTTGTTTTGTTTGAAGATTTAATTAACTTATTTTTTGCATAAAAGAGCTGGACTATAGGCTAGAGGTGTGTGAGTGGAGGTGGGGGGTGGTTGAGAGGATTCACCATGGGCAGAGTGGAGAACAGAACAGGCAGGTGGACTGAAATCCACTGCTGAAAGAAGCGGTCGGCGAGACAGGAGAGGCCTGCTGCACCACATAGCTTCCTGCCAGGCTTTCGAACTCAGTTTGTAGCAGCGATAGCTCTGAGACTTAATCCCTAGGTCACCAAGTCTAGCTGAGTTGGAAGCAACCCTGATGTTTTAGCTATATGTACTGTATTACTTTTCTCTTGCTGCCTCTGTGCATCCATGCTCCTGGTATCACATGTCTTTGATTAAAGACAGGAGAGTGTCTCCTCTTTTAAGGATTCATGTGATTAGATTGAATTGTCCACAAGTCTCTTCATCTTGAGGTCCTTCTCTACCAAGTTACTTTTGTCATTTAAGGTGATATTCACAAATTTGGGGAGTAGGACATGGGAATTTGGCAGGCTGTTATTCTGCTTACCCTGCACACTTATAATTGTCTTTTTGCCTTGACTTTCAGTAGTGCAGGAAGAACTGAGAATAAAATATTTGAGACCTAGCATGTGAAACATTCTTCTAAATCATGCCTCAGTTTACATAATCAGACTTATTTTTAACCCCCATCACCTAACACAAAACCACCTACTGAGAGAGATTCATTGAAGTTGGGTTTATTCTGTCCATTTGCTTGGACTCCATGAAGATGAGTTATTAGAAATTCTACCACTTGAATTTTTATGTAGAGCTCTGGGATAGTGATTACAGAGAAAGGAAGTAAACATTCCCTGCAAAGATAAGCAATTAAGTGTTTTAAAAGAGCTGGGGATTTTCAGAGTCAGGTAGGAAGGAAAACTATGCAGCTCCCCACTGTACCCACCATTCTGTGAAATAAGATTGGCTCTCTTTGTGTGGGGCTAATTGCTGGCCTTCCCATCCATTCCTTTCTTGGCATATTGCACATTACACAGTGAAATAAGTGACCGATAAATCAATCCAGGGTACAGAAGCATTTATTATTGTTATTTTCCAACTCACAACAGGTTCTCAAGAGGAAATCTATGTTCTTGGTCTTGTGTGTTTTGGAGCCTCTGGGTTTTCGAACAGGAAGATTAAACAGATCATGTTGGGATTATGATTCACTGGCTTGTGTCCTGTCTGGTAGTCCCTATGACACCTTCTGGGTCATGGATGATCCTTGGTATTCTCAAGCTAGCCCTGTGTCTGAGGGGGTGCCTCACTCCTGGGAAGATGGTCTCTGAAACATCAGCCCTAGAGAAGATGAGGCTGAGGATTTCTTTAATTTAAAACAATGCAAAGGAGCCAGAATGGTATGGTTTAGCAAATGCTCTCTCTTGGAATTTATTTATTTATTTTATGCCTTTGTTTTCGAAGGCCATCAAGAACAGAGAGACCTGAATTTCACCTGTCTTTAATTGTGACATGGAACTTTTTGAACACTCTATTCTTGTAAATTGCTTCAGAAACCCTAGTTACCTAAAGGACATCCCAGTTGATAAGGGAGTCCCCTGGCTTTTGTTTGTAAATTCACAAATTCAGGCCAGAATAAATTCAGAACTTAAACTCCTAAACTTCCCCCACCCCAACCCTAAGCAGCACAAAATTTTAGTTCTAAAATGGGGTGTTTTCTTGTAATGAGTGCACATAAATATTTCATTGATGCAGTTATCTTTGACATGAAATAATTCCACAACTTAAGAAAAGTGATTAAATCTGCTTCCTTTCCTTGAATGACTTACTTTTTAAACAAACAAACGTGTGTCTGAAACTATGGTCGCATATAGACGTGTTTCTTTGTACTTTCCACTTAATTCCCTGGAATGTGTGAGTGACTTGGAAGAGTGAGTGGTGATGAGTGAGGAAAGCCCTGTTCCTTGCAGCCATGTTGAAATAAAAAAAAAAAAAAAAAGAAAGAAAAAGAAAATGCATGTCCAATTGGAAAATTGGAATGTTCAAGCTCGCAGCATTATATTTAATTAAAAATGCATTTCAGGGCCCTCCCTGATGGTGCAACAGTTTAGGATGCAGCACTTCAAGCTGGCCGCAGCCGTGCCAGTGCGAGTTTGATCCCCAGCCCCAGAGGTGATCCACATGGCTCAGCAAAACTCTCCTGTCTCACCTGCTACTCCCTTCTGCAGTGTACTTTGTGGATCTGCTTGTTCTGCTCCCCACTCTGACTTTGGTGAATCCTCTCACCACCCTGAACCTCTGGCCTGTACCCTAATTCTGTATACATATAAATAAATCTTTAAAAGAATGCACTTCATATTACATTATTAAAAAAAAAAAAGATACTGCAAAAAATAAAAAAAGTGCATTTAAAATTCTGAGGTTTTACCATGTCATAAGAGTTAGCTAATTCAGCCTATAGCTTCAGTTTTTAAAAAGAAGTTGATCTGGAGGGAAGGACACCAAGAAAACCTTTCTAGCCCTGCAAACATGGTCATTGCTGCCTGTGCATTTTTCACTTTTACTTGGGATACATAAGATTATATTTTACCGTCTGATAAAAGTGATATGTCCTTGACAAATGTCTTTTTGCAAAACATTGCTGATTAAAACTTACTTGTCTGAGATCATTTTTCTTCCTGGATAGGTTTCTATTTTGAGAACAAATCTGTATACTGTAACATATTTGCAAATTTGCCACCTTTTTTGCTTATGTGATTCTTTGGTGACCTCCCCCCCCTCTCTGATCTTATATCTTTGTTACCATCCTGTACCTGATTGTGAAGCTGTGTTTGTGACCTCTGCTTTTTGTGACCTTCCGAGGGAATAAACCACTGCCATTCATAGTTCTCCAGTGCTGAGGAGTACAAAAACTACCAGCCTGAAGGACAGGAGGTGTGTGGGATAATTTGGGTGTTACAGGGTATGTCTGTATATTTCATGATGATGCTACCTAGAACTGTGAATAAAAGAGTCTGCTATACCAGGGATAAAGTGACGGAATATTTTGACTTATCTGTGGAAAACTAAGTTAGAGATAATTGGTGATTCTTGAGGGATATTGCCAGGATTTGGGTTTCTACTGCCAGATAATACATTTACCTGTGAAAGTTGCCTACATGCTACATGCTAGACAACAGAAATTCTTGGGTTAGAAATAAAGGGCTTCCTTATTCATCATGTCATTTATTGGCTCCCTGAAAATGCCCCACATCCCAAGTGGACAGTGCCAAAGAGCCCATGTGGACCCTGTGCACACTGGTTTTGCTTTGCAGCCAAAGGACCATGAGATTAGGGAATCTGCCTTTTATAGTAAGCTTGTTCTTTGCCCTGGAGGGAGATGAGACCTTATCGCTAACTAATTTTGCAAAATTGCTCAGTGCACACAGACCTATTGCTGATTGCCCAGGCACAGGGCAATAAGGGCTTAACATTCCTTACAGGGCTACTTAGGGTTCAGGACCCATAGTGGCTTGGCACTCCAAGAGTCATCCGAGGTATTTTTATATATCATGTTGAGACTAATACCAGCTGCCCTTTCCTGCACATCACTGCAGGGCAAACACAGCATGCCTGCTTTCTTCCAAGGGTTCATTTGAATCCTTTCAATCCAGTGCAGTAGGTGTCTGCTTATAGACAGGCAGTCGAACATTCAGAGACTTCAGAGGACCTTGCCTGCTCTCACTATTCCCCAAAAGTGAGACTTTTTTTTTAATTTCCTTTTTTTTTAAATTTATTTATGTATTCGTACAGAACCGGGGTACAGGCCAGAGATGCGGAGGGTGAGAGGATTCACCAGAGACAGAGTGGGGTACAGAACAGGCAGATCGACGAAGTCCA